>NW_026872107.1:0-109902 GCF_033458585.1 Syngnathus typhle
TTTTTCGATGCCAACCTAACCAGAGTGACGGGAGCGGCACAATTCAGAAAAAGCGCTCAGCTCGCCGAGAAAATGCGATTTAAGCAATAAAATTAAAAATGCTTATAAAACATAAACCAAACGTTGGAGGTGGTCATTTCTTCATGCGCAGTGATAAACTCGGCACTCTAAAGCACCCGAGAGCGTTTTTTTCCATGCCAACCTAACCAGAGTGACGGGAGCGGCACAATTCAGAAAAAGCGCTCAGCTCGCCGAGAAAATGCGATTTAAGCAATAAAATTAAAAATGCTTATAAAACATAAACCAAACGTTGGAGGTGGTCATTTCTTCATGCACAGTGATAAACTCGGCACTCTAAAGCACCCGAGAGCGTTTTTTTCGATGCCAACCTAACCAGAGTGACGGGAGCGGCACAATTCAGAAAAAGTGCTCAGCTCGCCGAGAAAATGCGATTTAAGCAATAAAATTAAAAATGCTTATAAAACATAAACCAAACGTTGGAGGTGGTCATTTCTTCATGCGCAGTGATAAACTCGGCACTCTAAAGCACCCGAGAGCGTTTTTTTCGATGCCAACCTAACCAGAGTGACGGGAGCGGCACAATTCAGAAAAAGTGCTCAGCTCGCCGAGAAAATGCGATTTAAGCAATAAAATTAAAAATGCTTATAAAACATAAACCAAACGTTGGAGGTGGTCATTTCTTCATGCGCAGTGATAAACTCGGGACTCTAAAGCACCCGAGAGCGTTTTATTCGATGCCAACCTAACCAGAGTGACGGGAGCGGCACAATTCAGAAAAAGTGCTCAGCTCGCCGAGAAAATGCGATTTAAGCAATAAAATTAAAAATGCTTATAAAACATAAACCAAACGTTGGAGGTGGTCATTTCTTCATGCGCAGTGATAAACTCGGCACTCTAAAGCACCCGAGAGCGTTTTTTTCGATGCCAACCTAACCAGAGTGACGGGAGCGGCACAATTCAGAAAAAGCGCTCAGCTCGCCGAGAAAATGCGATTTAAGCAATAAAATTAAAAATGCTTATAAAACATAAACCAAACGTTGGAGGTGGTCATTTCTTCATGCACAGTGATAAACTCGGCACTCTAAAGCACCCGAGAGCGTTTTTTTCGATGCCAACCTAACCAGAGTGACGGGAGCGGCACAATTCAGAAAAAGTGCTCAGCTCGCCGAGAAAATGCGATTTAAGCAATAAAATTAAAAATGCTTATAAAACATAAACCAAACGTTGTAGATGGTCATTTCTTATTACGCAGTAATAAACTCGGCACTCTAAAGCACCCGAGAGCGTTTTTTTCGATGCCAACCTAACCAGAGTGACGGGAGCGGCACAATTCAGAAAAAGCGCTCAGCTCGCCGAGAAAATGCGATTTAAGCAATAAAATTAAAAATGCTTATAAAACATAAACCAAACGTTGGAGGTGGTCATTTCTTCATGCACAGTGATAAACTCGGCACTCTAAAGCACCCGAGAGCGTTTTTTTCGATGCCAACCTAACCAGAGTGACGGGAGCGGCACAATTCAGAAAAAGTGCTCAGCTCGCCGAGAAAATGCGATTTAAGCAATAAAATTAAAAATGCTTATAAAACATAAACCAAACGTTGTAAATGGTCATTTCTTATTACGCAGTAATAAACTCGGCACTCTAAAGCACCCGAGAGCGTTTTTTTCGATGCCAACCTAACCAGAGTGACGGGAGCGGCACAATTCAGAAAAAGTGCTCAGCTCGCCGAGAAAATGCGATTTAAGCAATAAAATTAAAAATGCTTATAAAACATAAACCAAACGTTGGAGGTGGTCATTTCTTCATGCGCAGTGATAAACTCGGCACTCTAAAGCACCCGAGAGCGTTTTTTTCCATGCCAACCTAACCAGAGTGACGGGAGCGGCACAATTCAGAAAAAGTGCTCAGCTCGCCGAGAAAATGCGATTTAAGCAATAAAATTAAAAATGCTTATAAAACATAAACCAAACGTTGTAGATGGTCATTTCTTATTACGCAGTAATAAACTCGGCACTCTAAAGCACCCGAGAGCGTTTTTTTCCATGCCAACCTAACCAGAGTGACGGGAGCGGCACAATTCAGAAAAAGTGCTCAGCTCGCCGAGAAAATGCGATTTAAGCAATAAAATTAAAAATGCTTATAAAACATAAACCAAACGTTGGAGGTGGTCATTTCTTCATGCGCAGTGATAAACTCGGCACTCTAACGCACCCGAGAGCGTTTTATTCGATGCCAACCTAACCAGAGTGACGGGAGCGGCACAATTCAGAAAAAGCGCTCAGCTCGCCGAGAAAATGCGATTTAAGCAATAAAATTAAAAATGCTTATAAAACATAAACCAAACGTTGGAGGTGGTCATTTCTTCATGCGCGGTGATAAACTCGGCACTCTAAAGCACCCGAGAGCGTTTTTTTCCATGCCAACCTAACCAGAGTGACGGGAGCGGCACAATTCAGAAAAAGTGCTCAGCTCGCCGAGAAAATGCGATTTAAGCAATAAAATTAAAAATGCTTATAAAACACAAACCAAACGTTGGAGGTGGTCATTTCTTCATGCGCAGTGATAAACTCGGCACTCTAAAGCACCCGAGTGCGTTTTTTTCGATGCCAACCTAACCAGAGTGACGGGAGCGGCACAATTCAGAAAAAGTGCTCAGCTCGCCGAGAAAATGCGATTTAAGCAATAAAATTAAAAATGCTTATAAAACATAAACCAAACGTTGTAGATGGTCATTTCTTATTACGCAGTAATAAACTCGGCACTCTAAAGCACCCGAGAGCGTTTTTTTCCATGCCAACCTAACCAGAGTGACGGGAGCGGCACAATTCAGAAAAAGTGCTCAGCTCGCCGAGAAAATGCGATTTAAGCAATACAATTAAAAATGCTTATAAAACATAAACCAAACGTTGGAGGTGGTCATTTCTTCATGTGCAGTGATAAACTCGGCACTCTAAAGCACCCGAGAGCGTTTTTTTCCATGCCAACCTAACCAGAGTGACGGGAGCGGCACAATTCAGAAAAAGTGCTCAGCTCGCCGAGAAAATGCGATTTAAGCAATAAAATTAAAAATGCTTATAAAACATAAACCAAACGTTGGAGGTGGTCATTTCTTCATGCGCAGTGATAAACTCGGCACTCTAAAGCACCCGAGAGCGTTTTTTTCCATGCCAACCTAACCAGAGTGACGGGAGCGGCACAATTCAGAAAAAGTGCTCAGCTCGCCGAGAAAATGCGATTTAAGCAATAAAATTAAAAATGCTTATAAAACATAAACCAAACGTTGTAGATGGTCATTTCTTATTACGCAGTAATAAACTCGGCACTCTAAAGCACCCGAGAGCGTTTTTTTCCATGCCAACCTAACCAGAGTGACGGGAGCGGCACAATTCAGAAAAAGTGCTCAGCTCGCCGAGAAAATGCGATTTAAGCAATAAAATTAAAAATGCTTATAAAACATAAACCAAACGTTGGAGGTGGTCATTTCTTCATGCGCAGTGATAAACTCGGCACTCTAAAGCACCCGAGAGCGTTTTATTCGATGCCAACCTAACCAGAGTGACGGGAGCGGCACAATTCAGAAAAAGCGCTCAGCTCGCCGAGAAAATGCGATTTAAGCAATAAAATTAAAAATGCTTATAAAACATAAACCAAACGTTGGAGGTGGTCATTTCTTCATGCGCGGTGATAAACTCGGCACTCTAAAGCACCCGAGAGCGTTTTTTTCCATGCCAACCTAACCAGAGTGACGGGAGCGGCACAATTCAGAAAAAGTGCTCAGCTCGCCGAGAAAATGCGATTTAAGCAATAAAATTAAAAATGCTTATAAAACATAAACCAAACGTTGGAGGTGGTCATTTCTTCATGCGCAGTGATAAACTCGGCACTCTAAAGCACCCGAGAGCGTTTTTTTCGATGCCAACCTAACCAGAGTGACGGGAGCGGCACAATTCAGAAAAAGTGCTCAGCTCGCCGAGTAAATGCGATTTAAGCAATAAAATTAAAAATGCTTATAAAACATAAACCAAACGTTGGAGGTGGTCATTTCTTCATGCGCAGTGATAAACTCGGCACTCTAAAGCACCCGAGAGCGTTTTTTTCGATGCCAACCTAACCAGAGTGACGGGAGCGGCACAATTCAGAAAAAGCGCTCAGCTCGCCGAGAAAATGCGATTTAAGCAATAAAATTAAAAATGCTTATAAAACATAAACCAAACGTTGGAGGTGGTCATTTCTTCATGCGCAGTGATAAACTCGGCACTCTAAAGCACCCGAGAGCGTTTTTTTCCATGCCAACCTAACCAGAGTGACGGGAGCGGCACAATTCAGAAAAAGCGCTCAGCTCGCCGAGAAAATGCGATTTAAGCAATAAAATTAAAAATGCTTATAAAACATAAACCAAACGTTGGAGGTGGTCATTTCTTCATGCACAGTGATAAACTCGGCACTCTAAAGCACCCGAGAGCGTTTTTTTCGATGCCAACCTAACCAGAGTGACGGGAGCGGCACAATTCAGAAAAAGTGCTCAGCTCGCCGAGAAAATGCGATTTAAGCAATAAAATTAAAAATGCTTATAAAACATAAACCAAACGTTGGAGGTGGTCATTTCTTCATGCGCAGTGATAAACTCGGCACTCTAAAGCACCCGAGAGCGTTTTTTTCGATGCCAACCTAACCAGAGTGACGGGAGCGGCACAATTCAGAAAAAGTGCTCAGCTCGCCGAGAAAATGCGATTTAAGCAATAAAATTAAAAATGCTTATAAAACATAAACCAAACGTTGGAGGTGGTCATTTCTTCATGCGCAGTGATAAACTCGGGACTCTAAAGCACCCGAGAGCGTTTTATTCGATGCCAACCTAACCAGAGTGACGGGAGCGGCACAATTCAGAAAAAGTGCTCAGCTCGCCGAGAAAATGCGATTTAAGCAATAAAATTAAAAATGCTTATAAAACATAAACCAAACGTTGGAGGTGGTCATTTCTTCATGCGCAGTGATAAACTCGGCACTCTAAAGCACCCGAGAGCGTTTTTTTCGATGCCAACCTAACCAGAGTGACGGGAGCGGCACAATTCAGAAAAAGCGCTCAGCTCGCCGAGAAAATGCGATTTAAGCAATAAAATTAAAAATGCTTATAAAACATAAACCAAACGTTGGAGGTGGTCATTTCTTCATGCGCAGTGATAAACTCGGCACTCTAAAGCACCCGAGAGCGTTTTTTTCGATGCCAACCTAACCAGAGTGACGGGAGCGGCACAATTCAGAAAAAGCGCTCAGCTCGCCGAGAAAATGCGATTTAAGCAATAAAATTAAAAATGCTTATAAAACATAAACCAAACGTTGGAGGTGGTCATTTCTTCATGCGCAGTGATAAACTCGGCACTCTAAAGCACCCGAGAGCGTTTTTTTCGATGCCAACCTAACCAGAGTGACGGGAGCGGCACAATTCAGAAAAAGTGCTCAGCTCGCCGAGAAAATGCGATTTAAGCAATAAAATTAAAAATGCTTATAAAACATAAACCAAACGTTGGAGGTGGTCATTTCTTCATGCGCAGTGATAAACTCGGCACTCTAAAGCACCCGAGAGCGTTTTTTTCGATGCCAACCTAACCAGAGTGACGGGAGCGGCACAATTCAGAAAAAGTGCTCAGCTCGCCGAGAAAATGCAATTTAAGCAATAAAATTTAAAATGCTTATAAAACATAAACCAAACGTTGTAGATGGTCATTTCTTATTACGCAGTAATAAACTCGGCACTCTTAAGCACCCGAGAGCGTTTTTTTCCATGCCAACCTAACCAGAGTGACGGGAGCGGCACAATTCAGAAAAAGTGCTCAGCTCGCCGAGAAAATGCGATTTAAGCAATAAAATTAAAAATGCTTATAAAACATAAACCAAACGTTGGAGGTGGTCATTTCTTCATGCGCAGTGATAAACTCGGCACTCTAAAGCACCCGAGAGCGTTTTTTTCCATGCCAACCTAACCAGAGTGACGGGAGCGGCACAATTCAGAAAAAGTGCTCAGCTCGCCGAGAAAATGCGATTTAAGCAATAAAATTAAAAATGCTTATAAAACATAAACCAAACGTTGGAGGTGGTCATTTCTTCATGCGCAGTGATAAACTCGGCACTCTAAAGCACCCGAGAGCGTTTTATTCGATGCCAACCTAACCAGAGTGACGGGAGCGGCACAATTCAGAAAAAGTGCTCAGCTCGCCGAGAAAATGCGATTTAAGCAATAAAATTAAAAATGCTTATAAAACATAAACCAAACGTTGGAGGTGGTCATTTCTTCATGCGCAGTGATAAACTCGGCACTCTAAAGCACCCGAGAGCGTTTTTTTCGATGCCAACCTAACCAGAGTGACGGGAGCGGCACAATTCAGAAAAAGTGCTCAGCTCGCCGAGAAAATGCGATTTAAGCAATAAAATTAAAAATGCTTATAAAACATAAACCAAACGTTGGAGTTGGTCATTTCTTCATGCGCAGTGATAAACTCGGCACTCTAAAGCACCCGAGAGCGTTTTTTTCGATGCCAACCTAACCAGAGTGACGGGAGCGGCACAATTCAGAAAAAGTGCTCAGCTCGCCGAGAAAATGCGATTTAAGCAATAAAATTAAAAATGCTTATAAAACATAAACCAAACGTTGGAGGTGGTCATTTCTTCATGCGCAGTGATAAACTCGGCACTCTAAAGAACCCAAGAGCGTTTTTTTCGATGCCAACCTAACCAGAGTGACGGGAGCGGCACAATTCAGAAAAAGCGCTCAGCTCGCCGAGAAAATGCGATTTAAGCAATAAAATTAAAAATGCTTATAAAACATAAACCAAACGTTGGAGGTGGTCATTTCTTCATGCACAGTGATAAACTCGGCACTCTAAAGCACCCGAGAGCGTTTTTTTCGATGCCAACCTAACCAGAGTGACGGGAGCGGCACAATTCAGAAAAAGTGCTCAGCTCGCCGAGAAAATGCGATTTAAGCAATAAAATTAAAAATGCTTATAAAACATAAACCAAACGTTGGAGGTGGTCATTTCTTCATGCGCAGTGATAAACTCGGCACTCTAAAGCACCCGAGAGCGTTTTTTTCGATGCCAACCTAACCAGAGTGACGCGAGCGGCACAATTCAGAAAAAGCGCTCAGCTCGCCGAGAAAATGCGATTCAAGCAATAAAATTAAAAATGCTTATAAAACATAAACCAAACGTTGGAGGTGGTAATTTCTTCATGCGCAGTGATAAACTCGGCACTCTAAAGCACCCGAGAGCGTTTTTTTCGATGCCAACCTAACCAGAGTGACGGGAGCGGCACAATTCAGAAAAAGTGCTCAGCTCGCCGAGAAAATGCGATTTAAGCAATAAAATTAAAAATGCTTATAAAACATAAACCAAACGTTGGAGTTGGTCATTTCTTCATGCGCAGTGATAAACTCGGCACTCTAAAGCACCCGAGAGCGTTTTTTTCGATGCCAACCTAACCAGAGTGAAGGGAGCGGCACAATTCAGAAAAAGTGCTCAGCTCGCCGAGAAAATGCGATTTAAGCAATAAAATTAAAAATGCTTATAAAACATAAACCAAACGTTGGAGGTGGTCATTTCTTCATGCGCAGTGATAAACTCGGCACTCTAAAGCACCCAAGAGCGTTTTTTTCGATGCCAACCTAACCAGAGTGACGGGAGCGGCACAATTCAGAAAAAGCGCTCAGCTCGCCGAGAAAATGCGATTTAAGCAATAAAATTAAAAATGCTTATAAAACATAAACCAAACGTTGGAGGTGGTCATTTCCTCATGCACAGTGATAAACTCGGCACTCTAAAGCACCCGAGAGCGTTTTTTTCGATGCCAACCTAACCAGAGTGACGGGAGCGGCACAATTCAGAAAAAGTGCTCAGCTCGCCGAGAAAATGCGATTTAAGCAATAAAATTAAAAATGCTTATAAAACATAAACCAAACGTTGTAGATGGTCATTTCTTATTACGCAGTAATAAACTCGGCACTCTAAAGCACCCGAGAGCGTTTTTTTCGATGCCAACCTAACCAGAGTGACGGGAGCGGCACAATTCAGAAAAAGCGCTCAGCTCGCCGAGAAAATGCGATTTAAGCAATAAAATTAAAAATGCTTATAAAACATAAACCAAACGTTGGAGGTGGTCATTTCTTCATGCACAGTGATAAACTCGGCACTCTAAAGCACCCGAGAGCGTTTTTTTCGATGCCAACCTAACCAGAGTGACGGGAGCGGCACAATTCAGAAAAAGTGCTCAGCTCGCCGAGAAAATGCGATTTAAGCAATAAAATTAAAAATGCTTATAAAACATAAACCAAACGTTGTAAATTGTCATTTCTTATTACGCAGTAATAAACTCGGCACTCTAAAGCACCCGAGAGCGTTTTTTTCGATGCCAACCTAACCAGAGTGACGGGAGCGGCACAATTCAGAAAAAGCGCTCAGCTCGCCGAGAAAATGCGATTTAAGCAATAAAATTAAAAATGCTTATAAAACATAAACCAAACGTTGGAGGTGGTCATTTCTTCATGCACAGTGATAAACTCGGCACTCTAAAGCACCCGAGAGCGTTTTTTTTCATGCCAACCTAACCAGAGTGACGGGAGCGGCACAATTCAGAAAAAGTGCTCAGCTCGCCGAGAAAATGCGATTTAAGCAATAAAATTAAAAATGCTTATAAAACATAAACCAAATATTGGAGGTGGTCATTTCTTCATGCGCAGTGATAAACTCGGCACTTTAAAGCACCCGAGAGCGTTTTTTTCGATGCCAACCTAACCAGAGTGACGGGAGCGGCACAATTCAGAAAAAGTGCTCAGCTCGCCGAGAAAATGCGATTTAAGCAATAAAATTAAAAATGCTTATAAAACATAAACCAAACGTTGGAGGTGGTCATTTCTTCATGCGCAGTGATAAACTCGGCACTCTAAAGCACCCGAGAGCGTTTTTTTCCATGCCAACCTAACCAGAGTGACGGGAGCGGCACAATTCAGAAAAAGTGCTCAGCTCGCCGAGAAAATGCGATTTAAGCAATAAAATTAAAAATGCTTATAAAACATAAACCAAACGTTGGAGGTGGCCATTTCTTCATGCGCAGTGATAAACTCGGCACTCTAAAGCACCCGAGAGCGTTTTTTTCCATGCCAACCTAACCAGAGTGACGGGAGCGGCACAATTCAGAAAAAGTGCTCAGCTCGCCGAGAAAATGCGATTCAAGCAATAAAATTAAAAATGCTTATAAAACATAAACCAAACGTTGGAGGTGGCCATTTCTTCATGCGCAGTGATAAACTCGGCACTCTAAAGCACCCGAGAGCGTTTTTTTCCATGCCAACCTAACCAGAGTGACGGGAGCGGCACAATTCAGAAAAAGTGCTCAGCTCGCCGAGAAAATGCGATTTAAGCAATAAAATTAAAAATGCTTATAAAACATAAACCAAACGTTGGAGGTGGTCATTTCTTCATGCACAGTGATAAACTCGGCACTCTAAAGCACCCGAGAGCGTTTTTTTCCATGCCAACCTAACCAGAGTGACAGGAGCGGCACAATTCAGAAAAAGTGCTCAGCTCGCCGAGAAAATGCGATTTAAGCAATAAAATTAAAAATGCTTATAAAACATAAACCAAACGTTGGAGGTGGTCTTTTCTTCATGCGCAGTGATAAACTCGGCACTCTAAAGCACCCGAGAGTGTTTTTTTCCATGCCAACCTAAACAGAGTGACGGGAGCGGCACAATTCAGAAAAAGTGCTCAGCTCGCCGAGAAAATGCGATTTAAGCAATAAAATTAAAAATGCTTATAAAACATAAACCAAACGTTGTAGATGGTCATTTCTTATTACGCAGTAATAAACTCGGCACTCTAAAGCACCCGAGAGCGTTTTTTTCCATGCCAACCTAACCAGAGTGACGGGAGCGGCACAATTCAGAAAAAGTGCTCAGCTCGCCGAGAAAATGCGATTTAAGCAATAAAATTAAAAATGCTTATAAAACATAAACCAAACGTTGGAGGTGGTCATTTCTTCATGCGCAGTGATAAACTCGGCACTCTAAAGCACCCGAGAGCGTTTTTTTCCATGCCAACCTAACCAGAGTGACAGGAGCGGCACAATTCAGAAAAAGTGCTCAGCTCGCCGAGAAAATGCGATTTAAGCAATAAAATTAAAAATGCTTATAAAACATAAACCAAACGTTGGAGGTGGTCTTTTCTTCATGCGCAGTGATAAACTCGGCACTCTAAAGCACCCGAGAGCGTTTTTTTCCATGCCAACCTAAACAGAGTGACGGGAGCGGCACAATTCAGAAAAAGTGCTCAGCTCGCCGAGAAAATGCGATTTAAGCAATAAAATTAAAAATGCTTATAAAACATAAACCAAACGTTGTAGATGGTCATTTCTTATTACGCAGTAATAAACTCGGCACTCTAAAGCACCCGAGAGCGTTTTTTTCCATGCCAACCTAACCAGAGTGACGGGAGCGGCACAATTCAGAAAAAGTGCTCAGCTCGCCGAGAAAATGCGATTTAAGCAATACAATTAAAAATGCTTATAAAACATAAACCAAACGTTGGAGGTGGTCATTTCTTCATGTGCAGTGATAAACTCGGCACTCTAAAGCACCCGAGAGCGTTTTTTTCCATGCCAACCTAACCAGAGTGACGGGAGCGGCACAATTCAGAAAAAGTGCTCAGCTCGCCGAGAAAATGCGATTTAAGCAATAAAATTAAAAATGCTTATAAAACATAAACCAAACGTTGGAGGTGGTCATTTCTTCATGCACAGTGATAAACTCGGCACTCTAAAGCACCCGAGAGCGTTTTTTTCGATGCCAACCTAACCAGAGTGACGGGAGCGGCACAATTCAGAAAAAGCGCTCAGCTCGCCGAGAAAATGCGATTTAAGCAATAAAATTAAAAATGCTTATAAAACATAAACCAAACGTTGGAGGTGGTCATTTCTTCATGCACAGTGATAAACTCGGCACTCTAAAGCACCCGAGAGCGTTTTTTTCGGTACCAACCTAACCAGAGTGACGGGAGCGGCACAATTCAGAAAAAGTGCTCAGCTCGCCGAGAAAATGCGATTTAAGCAATAAAATTAAAAATGCTTATAAAACATAAACCAAACGTTGGAGGTGGTCATTTCTTCATGCGCAGTGATAAACTCGGCACTCTAAAGCACCCGAGAGCGTTTTTTTCGATGCCAACCTAACCAGAGTGACGGGAGCGGCACAATTCAGAAAAAGTGCTCAGCTCGCCGAGAAAATGCAATTTAAGCAATAAAATTTAAAATGCTTATAAAACATAAACCAAACGTTGTAGATGGTCATTTCTTATTACGCAGTAATAAACTCGGCACTCTAAAGCACCCGAGAGCGTTTTTTTCCATGCCAACCTAACCAGAGTGACGGGAGCGGCACAATTCAGAAAAAGTGCTCAGCTCGCCGAGAAAATGCGATTTAAGCAATAAAATTAAAAATGCTTATAAAACATAAACCAAACGTTGGAGGTGGTCATTTCTTCATGCGCAGTGATAAACTCGGCACTCTAAAGCACCCGAGAGCGTTTTTTTCCATGCCAACCTAACCAGAGTGACGGGAGCGGCACAATTCAGAAAAAGTGCTCAGCTCGCCGAGAAAATGCGATTTAAGCAATAAAATTAAAAATGCTTATAAAACATAAACCAAACGTTGGAGGTGGTCATTTCTTCATGCGCAGTGATAAACTCGGCACTCTAAAGCACCCGAGAGCGTTTTATTTGATGCCAACCTAACCAGAGTTACGGGAGCGGCACAATTCAGAAAAAGTGCTCAGCTCGCCGAGAAAATGCGATTTAAGCAATAAAATTAAAAATGCTTATAAAACATAAACCAAACGTTGGAGGTGGTCATTTCTTCATGCGCAGTGATAAACTCGGCACTCTAAAGCACCCGAGAGCGTTTTTTTCGATGCCAACCTAACCAGAGTGACGGGAGCGGCACAATTCTGAAAAAGCGCTCAGCTCGCCGAGAAAATGCGATTTAAGCAATAAAATTAAAAATGCTTATAAAACATAAACCAAACGTTGGAGGTGGTCATTTCTTCATGCGCGGTGATAAACTCGGCACTCTAAAGCACCCGAGAGCGTTTTTTTCGATGCCAACCTAACCAGAGTGACGGGAGCGGCACAATTCAGAAAAAGTGCTCAGCTCGCCGAGAAAATGCGATTTAAGCAATAAAATTAAAAATGCTTATAAAACATAAACCAAACGTTGGAGGTGGTCATTTCTTCATGCGCAGTGATAAACTCGGCACTCTAAAGCACCCGAGAGCGTTTTTTTCGATGCCAACCTAACCAGAGTGACGGGAGCGGCACAATTCAGAAAAAGTGCTCAGCTCGCCGAGAAAATGCGATTTAAGCAATAAAATTAAAAATGCTTATAAAACATAAACCAAACGTTGGAGGTGGTCATTTCTTCATGCGCAGTGATAAACTCGGCACTCTAAAGCACCCGAGAGCGTTTTTTTCGATGCCAACCTAACCAGAGTGACGGGAGCGGCACAATTCAGAAAAAGCGCTCGGCTCGCCGAGAAAATGCGATTTAAGCAATAAAATTAAAAATGCTTATAAAACATAAACCAAACGTTGGAGGTGGTCATTTCTTCATGCGCAGTGATAAACTCGGCACTCTAAAGCACCCGAGAGCGTTTTTTTCGATGCCAACCTAACCAGAGTGACGGGAGCGGCACAATTCAGAAAAAGCGCTCAGCTCGCCGAGAAAATGCGATTTAAGCAATAAAATTAAAAATGCTTATAAAACATAAACCAAACGTTGGAGGTGGTCATTTCTTCATGCGCAGTGATAAATTCGGCACTCTAAAGCACCCGAGAGCGTTTTTTTCGATGCCAACCTAACCAGAGTGACGGGAGCGGCACAATTCAGAAAAAGTGCTCAGCTCGCCGAGAAAATGCGATTTAAGCAATAAAATTAAAAATGCTTATAAAACATAAACCAAACGTTGGAGGTGGTCATTTCTTCATGCGCAGTGATAAACTCGGCACTCTAAAGCACCCGAGAGCGTTTTTTTCGATGCCAACCTAACCAGAGTGACGGGAGCGGCACAATTTAGAAAAAGTGCTCAGCTCGCCGAGAAAATGCGATTTAAGCAATAAAATTAAAAATGCTTATAAAACATAAACCAAACATTGGAGTTGGTCATTTCTTCATGCGCAGTGATAAACTCGGCACTCTAAAGCACCCGAGAGCGTTTTTTTCGATGCCAACCTAACCAGAGTGACGGGAGCGGCACAATTCAGAAAAAGTGCTCAGCTCGCCGAGAAAATGCGATTTAAGCAATAAAATTAAAAATGCTTATAAAACATAAACCAAACGTTGGAGGTGGTCATTTCTTCATGCGCAGTGATAAACTCGGCACTCTAAAGCACCCAAGAGCGTTTTTTTCGATGCCAACCTAACCAGAGTGACGGGAGCGGCACAATTCAGAAAAAGCGCTCAGCTCGCCGAGAAAATGCGATTTAAGCAATAAAATTAAAAATGCTTATAAAACATAAACCAAACGTTGGAGGTGGTCATTTCTTCATGCACAGTGATAAACTCGGCACTCTAAAGCACCCGAGAGCGTTTTTTTCGATGCCAACCTAACCAGAGTGACGGGAGCGGCACAATTCAGAAAAAGTGCTCAGCTCGCCGAGAAAATGCGATTTAAGCAATAAAATTAAAAATGCTTATAAAACATAAACCAAACGTTGTAGATGGTCATTTCTTATTACGCAGTAATAAACTCGGCACTCTAAAGCACCCGAGAGCGTTTTTTTCGATGCCAACCTAACCAGAGTGACGGGAGCGGCACAATTCAGAAAAAGCGCTCAGCTCGCCGAGAAAATGCGATTTAAGCAATAAAATTAAAAATGCTTATAAAACATAAACCAAACGTTGGAGGTGGTCATTTCTTCATGCACAGTGATAAACTCGGCACTCTAAAGCACCCGAGAGCGTTTTTTTCGATGCCAACCTAACCAGAGTGACGGGAGCGGCACAATTCAGAAAAAGTGCTCAGCTCGCCGAGAAAATGCGATTTAAGCAATAAAATTAAAAATGCTTATAAAACATAAACCAAACGTTGTAAATGGTCATTTCTTATTACGCAGTAATAAACTCGGCACTCTAAAGCACCCGAGAGCGTTTTTTTCGATGCCAACCTAACCAGAGTGACGGGAGCGGCACAATTCAGAAAAAGTGCTCAGCTCGCCGAGAAAATGCGATTTAAGCAATAAAATTAAAAATGCTTATAAAACATAAACCAAACGTTGGAGGTGGTCATTTCTTCATGCGCAGTGATAAACTCGGCACTCTAAAGCACCCGAGAGCGTTTTTTTCCATGCCAACCTAACCAGAGTGACGGGAGCGGCACAATTCAGAAAAAGTGCTCAGCTCGCCGAGAAAATGCGATTTAAGCAATAAAATTAAAAATGCTTATAAAACATAAACCAAACGTTGTAGATGGTCATTTCTTATTACGCAGTAATAAACTCGGCACTCTAAAGCACCCGAGAGCGTTTTTTTCCATGCCAACCTAACCAGAGTGACGGGAGCGGCACAATTCAGAAAAAGTGCTCAGCTCGCCGAGAAAATGCGATTTAAGCAATAAAATTAAAAATGCTTATAAAACATAAACCAAACGTTGGAGGTGGTCATTTCTTCATGCGCAGTGATAAACTCGGCACTCTAACGCACCCGAGAGCGTTTTATTCGATGCCAACCTAACCAGAGTGACGGGAGCGGCACAATTCAGAAAAAGCGCTCAGCTCGCCGAGAAAATGCGATTTAAGCAATAAAATTAAAAATGCTTATAAAACATAAACCAAACGTTGGAGGTGGTCATTTCTTCATGCGCGGTGATAAACTCGGCACTCTAAAGCACCCGAGAGCGTTTTTTTCCATGCCAACCTAACCAGAGTGACGGGAGCGGCACAATTCAGAAAAAGTGCTCAGCTCGCCGAGAAAATGCGATTTAAGCAATAAAATTAAAAATGCTTATAAAACACAAACCAAACGTTGGAGGTGGTCATTTCTTCATGCGCAGTGATAAACTCGGCACTCTAAAGCACCCGAGTGCGTTTTTTTCGATGCCAACCTAACCAGAGTGACGGGAGCGGCACAATTCAGAAAAAGTGCTCAGCTCGCCGAGAAAATGCGATTTAAGCAATAAAATTAAAAATGCTTATAAAACATAAACCAAACGTTGTAGATGGTCATTTCTTATTACGCAGTAATAAACTCGGCACTCTAAAGCACCCGAGAGCGTTTTTTTCCATGCCAACCTAACCAGAGTGACGGGAGCGGCACAATTCAGAAAAAGTGCTCAGCTCGCCGAGAAAATGCGATTTAAGCAATACAATTAAAAATGCTTATAAAACATAAACCAAACGTTGGAGGTGGTCATTTCTTCATGTGCAGTGATAAACTCGGCACTCTAAAGCACCCGAGAGCGTTTTTTTCCATGCCAACCTAACCAGAGTGACGGGAGCGGCACAATTCAGAAAAAGTGCTCAGCTCGCCGAGAAAATGCGATTTAAGCAATAAAATTAAAAATGCTTATAAAACATAAACCAAACGTTGGAGGTGGTCATTTCTTCATGCACAGTGATAAACTCGGCACTCTAAAGCACCCGAGAGCGTTTTTTTCGATGCCAACCTAACCAGAGTGACGGGAGCGGCACAATTCAGAAAAAGTGCTCAGCTCGCCGAGAAAATGCGATTTAAGCAATAAAATTAAAAATGCTTATAAAACATAAACCAAACGTTGGAGGTGGTCATTTCTTCATGCGCAGTGATAAACTCGGCACTCTAAAGCACCCGAGAGCGTTTTTTTCGATGCCAACCTAACCAGAGTGACGGGAGCGGCACAATTCAGAAAAAGTGCTCAGCTCGCCGAGAAAATGCGATTTAAGCAATAAAATTTAAAATGCTTATAAAACATAAACCAAACGTTGTAGATGGTCATTTCTTATTACGCAGTAATAAACTCGGCACTCTAAAGCACCCGAGAGCGTTTTTTTCCATGCCAACCTAACCAGAGTGACGGGAGCGGCACAATTCAGAAAAAGTGCTCAGCTCGCCGAGAAAATGCGATTTAAGCAATAAAATTAAAAATGCTTATAAAACATAAACCAAACGTTGGAGGTGGTCATTTCTTCATGCGCAGTGATAAACTCGGCACTCTAAAGCACCCAAGAGCGTTTTTTTCGATGCCAACCTAACCAGAGTGACGGGAGCGGCACAATTCAGAAAAAGCGCTCAGCTCGCCGAGAAAATGCGATTTAAGCAATAAAATTAAAAATGCTTATAAAACATAAACCAAACGTTGGAGGTGGTCATTTCTTCATGCGCGGTGATAAACTCGGCACTCTAAAGCACCCGAGAGCGTTTTTTTCGATGCCAACCTAACCAGAGTGACGGGAGCGGCACAATTCAGAAAAAGTGCTCAGCTCGCCGAGAAAATGCGATTTAAGCAATAAAATTAAAAATGCTTATAAAACATAAACCAAACGTTGGAGGTGGTCATTTCTTCATGCGCAGTGATAAACTCGGCACTCTAAAGCACCCGAGAGCGTTTTTTTCGATGCCAACCTAACCAGAGTGACGGGAGCGGCACAATTCAGAAAAAGTGCTCAGCTCGCCGAGAAAATGCGATTTAAGCAATAAAATTTAAAATGCTTATAAAACATAAACCAAACGTTGTAGATGGTCATTTCTTATTACGCAGTAATAAACTCGGCACTCTAAAGCACCCGAGAGCGTTTTTTTCCATGCCAACCTAACCAGAGTGACGGGAGCGGCACAATTCAGAAAAAGTGCTCAGCTCGCCGAGAAAATGCGATTTAAGCAATAAAATTAAAAATGCTTATAAAACATAAACCAAACGTTGGAGGTGGTCATTTCTTCATGCGCAGTGATAAACTCGGCACTCTAAAGCACCCAAGAGCGTTTTTTTCGATGCCAACCTAACCAGAGTGACGGGAGCGGCACAATTCAGAAAAAGCGCTCAGCTCGCCGAGAAAATGCGATTTAAGCAATAAAATTAAAAATGCTTATAAAACATAAACCAAACGTTGGAGGTGGTCATTTCTTCATGCGCGGTGATAAACTCGGCACTCTAAAGCACCCGAGAGCGTTTTTTTCGATGCCAACCTAACCAGAGTGACGGGAGCGGCACAATTCAGAAAAAGTGCTCAGCTCGCCGAGAAAATGCGATTTAAGCAATAAAATTAAAAATGCTTATAAAACATAAACCAAACGTTGGAGGTGGTCATTTCTTCATGCGCAGTGATAAACTCGGCACTCTAAAGCACCCGAGAGCGTTTTTTTCGATGCCAACCTAACCAGAGTGACGGGAGCGGCACAATTCAGAAAAAGTGCTCAGCTCGCCGAGAAAATGCGATTTAAGCAATAAAATTAAAAATGCTTATAAAACATAAACCAAACGTTGGAGGTGGTCATTTCTTCATGCGCAGTGATAAACTCGGCACTCTAAAGCACCCAAGAGCGTTTTTTTCGATGCCAACCTAACCAGAGTGACGGGAGCGGCACAATTCAGAAAAAGCGCTCAGCTCGCCGAGAAAATGCGATTTAAGCAATAAAATTAAAAATGCTTATAAAACATAAACCAAACGTTGGAGGTGGTCATTTCTTCATGCGCGGTGATAAACTCGGCACTCTAAAGCACCCGAGAGCGTTTTTTTCGATGCCAACCTAACCAGAGTGACGGGAGCGGCACAATTCAGAAAAAGTGCTCAGCTCGCCGAGAAAATGCGATTTAAGCAATAAAATTAAAAATGCTTATAAAACATAAACCAAACGTTGGAGGTGGTCATTTCTTCATGCGCAGTGATAAACTCGGCACTCTAAAGCACCCGAGAGCGTTTTTTTCGATGCCAACCTAACCAGAGTGACGGGAGCGGCACAATTCAGAAAAAGTGCTCAGCTCGCCGAGAAAATGCGATTTAAGCAATAAAATTAAAAATGCTTATAAAACATAAACCAAACGTTGGAGGTGGTCATTTCTTATTACGCAGTAATAAACTCGGCACTCTAAAGCACCCGAGAGCGTTTTTTTCCATGCCAACCTAACCAGAGTGACGGGAGCAGCACAATTCAGAAAAAGTGCTCAGCTCGCCGAGAAAATGCGATTTAAGCAATAAAATTAAAAATGCTTATAAAACATAAACCAAACGTTGGAGGTGGTCATTTCTTCATCCGCAGTGATAAACTCGGCACTCTAAAGCACCCAAGAGCGTTTTTTTCGATGCCAACCTAACCAGAGTGACGGGAGCGGCACAATTCAGAAAAAGCGCTCAGCTCGCCGAGAAAATGCGATTTAAGCAATAAAATTAAAAATGCTTATAAAACATAAACCAAACGTTGGAGGTGGTCATTTCTTCATGCGCGGTGATAAACTCGGCACTCTAAAGCACCCGAGAGCGTTTTTTTCGATGCCAACCTAACCAGAGTGACGGGAGCGGCACAATTCAGAAAAAGTGCTCAGCTCGCCGAGAAAATGCGATTTAAGCAATAAAATTAAAAATGCTTATAAAACATAAACCAAACGTTGGAGGTGGTCATTTCTTCATGCGCAGTGATAAACTCGGCACTCTAAAGCACCCGAGAGCGTTTTTTTCGATGCCAACCTAACCAGAGTGACGGGAGCGGCACAATTCAGAAAAAGTGCTCAGCTCGCCGAGAAAATGCGATTTAAGCAATAAAATTAAAAATGCTCATAAAACATAAACCAAACGTTGGAGGTGGTCATTTCTTCATGCGCAGTGATAAACTCGGCACTCTAAAGCACCCGAGAGCGTTTTATTCGATGCCAACCTAACCAGAGTGACGGGAGCGGCACAATTCAGAAAAAGCGCTCAGCTCGCCGAGAAAATGCGATTTAAGCAATAAAATTAAAAATGCTTATAAAACATAAACCAAACGTTGGAGGTTGTCATTTCTTCATGCGCAGTGATAAACTCGGCACTCTAAAGCACCCGAGAGCGTTTTTTTCCATGCCAACCTAACCAGAGTGACGGGAGCGGCACAATTCAGAAAAAGTGCTCAGCTCGCCGAGAAAATGCGATTTAAGCAATAAAATTAAAAATGCTTATAAAACATAAACCAAACGTTGGAGGTGGTCATTTCTTCATGCGCAGTGATAAACTCGGCACTCTAAAGCACCCAAGAGCGTTTTTTTCGATGCCAACCTAACCAGAGTGACGGGAGCGGCACAATTCAGAAAAAGCGCTCAGCTCGCCGAGAAAATGCGATTTAAGCAATAAAATTAAAAATGCTTATAAAACATAAACCAAACGTTGGAGGTGGTCATTTCTTCATGCACAGTGATAAACTCGGCACTCTAAAGCACCCGAGAGCGTTTTTTTCGATGCCAACCTAACCAGAGTGACGGGAGCGGCACAATTCAGAAAAAGTGCTCAGCTCGCCGAGAAAATGCGATTTAAGCAATAAAATTAAAAATGCTTATAAAACATAAACCAAACGTTGTAGATGGTCATTTCTTATTACGCAGTAATAAACTCGGCACTCTAAAGCACCCGAGAGCGTTTTTTTCGATGCCAACCTAACCAGAGTGACGGGAGCGGCACAATTCAGAAAAAGCGCTCAGCTCGCCGAGAAAATGCGATTTAAGCAATAAAATTAAAAATGCTTATAAAACATAAACCAAACGTTGGAGGTGGTCATTTCTTCATGCACAGTGATAAACTCGGCACTCTAAAGCACCCGAGAGCGTTTTTTTCGATGCCAACCTAACCAGAGTGACGGGAGCGGCACAATTCAGAAAAAGTGCTCAGCTCGCCGAGAAAATGCGATTTAAGCAATAAAATTAAAAATGCTTATAAAACATAAACCAAACGTTGTAAATGGTCATTTCTTATTACGCAGTAATAAACTCGGCACTCTAAAGCACCCGAGAGCGTTTTTTTCGATGCCAACCTAACCAGAGTGACGGGAGCGGCACAATTCAGAAAAAGCGCTCAGCTCGCCGAGAAAATGCGATTTAAGCAATAAAATTAAAAATGCTTATAAAACATAAACCAAACGTTGGAGGTGGTCTTTTCTTCATGTGCAGTGATAAACTCGGCACTCTAAAGCACCCGAGAGCGTTTTTTTCCATGCCAACCTAAACAGAGTGACGGGAGCGGCACAATTCAGAAAAAGTGCTCAGCTCGCCGAGAAAATGCGATTTAAGCAATAAAATTAAAAATGCTTATAAAACATAAACCAAACGTTGTAGATGGTCATTTCTTATTACGCAGTAATAAACTCGGCACTCTAAAGCACCCGAGAGCGTTTTTTTCCATGCCAACCTAACCAGAGTGACGGGAGCGGCACAATTCAGAAAAAGTGCTCAGCTCGCCGAGAAAATGCGATTTAAGCAATAAAATTAAAAATGCTTATAAAACATAAACCAAACGTTGGAGGTGGTCATTTCTTCATGCGCAGTGATAAACTCGGCACTCTAAAGCACCCGAGAGCGTTTTTTTCGATGCCAACCTAACCAGAGTGACGGGAGCGGCACAATTCAGAAAAAGTGCTCAGCTCGCCGAGAAAATGCGATTTAAGCAATAAAATTAAAAATGCTTATAAAACATAAACCAAACGTTGGAGGTGGTCATTTCTTCATGCGCAGTGATAAACTCGGCACTCTAAAGCACCCGAGAGCGTTTTTTTCGATGCCAACCTAACCAGAGTGACGGGAGCGGCACAATTCAGAAAAAGTGCTCAGCTCGCCGAGAAAATGCGATTTAAGCAATAAAATTAAAAATGCTTATAAAACATAAACCAAACGTTGGAGGTGGTCATTTCTTCATGCGCAGTGATAAACTCGGCACTCTAAAGCACCCGAGAGCGTTTTTTTCGATGCCAACCTAACCAGAGTGACGGGAGCGGCACAATTCAGAAAAAGTGCTCAGCTCGCCGAGAAAATGCGATTTAAGCAATAAAATTAAAAATGCTTATAAAACATAAACCAAACGTTGTAAATGGTCATTTCTTATTACGCAGTAATAAACTCGGCACTCTAAAGCACCCGAGAGCGTTTTTTTCGATGCCAACCTAACCAGAGTGACGGGAGCGGCACAATTCAGAAAAAGCGCTCAGCTCGCCGAGAAAATGCGATTTAAGCAATAAAATTAAAAATGCTTATAAAACATAAACCAAACGTTGGAGGTGGTCTTTTCTTCATGTGCAGTGATAAACTCGGCACTCTAAAGCACCCGAGAGCGTTTTTTTCCATGCCAACCTAAACAGAGTGACGGGAGCGGCACAATTCAGAAAAAGTGCTCAGCTCGCCGAGAAAATGCGATTTAAGCAATAAAATTAAAAATGCTTATAAAACATAAACCAAACGTTGTAGATGGTCATTTCTTATTACGCAGTAATAAACTCGGCACTCTAAAGCACCCGAGAGCGTTTTTTTCCATGCCAACCTAACCAGAGTGACGGGAGCGGCACAATTCAGAAAAAGTGCTCAGCTCGCCGAGAAAATGCGATTTAAGCAATAAAATTAAAAATGCTTATAAAACATAAACCAAACGTTGGAGGTGGTCATTTCTTCATGCGCAGTGATAAACTCGGCACTCTAAAGCACCCGAGAGCGTTTTTTTCGATGCCAACCTAACCAGAGTGACGGGAGCGGCACAATTCAGAAAAAGTGCTCAGCTCGCCGAGAAAATGCGATTTAAGCAATAAAATTAAAAATGCTTATAAAACATAAACCAAACGTTGTAGATGGTCATTTCTTATTACGCAGTAATAAACTCGGCACTCTAAAGCACCCGAGAGCGTTTTTTTCCATGCCAACCTAACCAGAGTGACGGGAGCGGCACAATTCAGAAAAAGTGCTCAGCTCGCCGAGAAAATGCGATTTAAGCAATAAAATTAAAAATGCTTATAAAACATAAACCAAACGTTGGAGGTGGTCATTTCTTCATGCGCAGTGATAAACTCGGCACTCTAAAGCACCCGAGAGCGTTTTTTTCCATGCCAACCTAACCAGAGTGACGGGAGCGGCACAATTCAGAAAAAGTGCTCAGCTCGCCGAGAAAATGCGATTTAAGCAATAAAATTAAAAATGCTTATAAAACATAAACCAAACGTTGGAGGTGGTCATTTCTTCATGCGCAGTGATAAACTCGGCACTCTAAAGCACCCGAGAGCGTTTTTTTCCATGCCAACCTAACCAGAGTGACGGGAGCGGCACAATTCAGAAAAAGTGCTCAGCTCGCCGAGAAAATGCGATTTAAGCAATAAAATTAAAAATGCTTATAAAACATAAACCAAACGTTGTAGATGGTCATTTCTTATTACGCAGTAATAAACTCGGCACTCTAAAGCACCCGAGAGCGTTTTTTTCCATGCCAACCTAACCAGAGTGACGGGAGCGGCACAATTCAGAAAAAGTGCTCAGCTCGCCGAGAAAATGCGATTTAAGCAATAAAATTAAAAATGCTTATAAAACATAAACCAAACGTTGGAGGTGGTCATTTCTTCATGCGCAGTGATAAACTCGGCACTCTAAAGCACCCAAGAGCGTTTTTTTCGATGCCAACCTAACCAGAGTGACGGGAGCGGCACAATTCAGAAAAAGTGCTCAGCTCGCCGAGAAAATGCGATTTAAGCAATAAAATTAAAAATGCTTATAAAACATAAACCAAACGTTGTAAATGGTCATTTCTTATTACGCAGTAATAAACTCGGCACTCTAAAGCACCCGAGAGCGTTTTTTCGATGCCAACCTAACCAGAGTGACGGGAGCGGCACAATACAGAAAAAGCGCTCAGCTCGCCGAGAAAATGCGATTTAAGCAATAAAATTAAAAATGCTTATAAAACATAAACCAAACGTTGGAGGTGGTCTTTTCTTCATGCGCAGTGATAAACTCGGCACTCTAAAGCACCCGAGAGCGTTTTTTTCCATGCCAACCTAAACAGAGTGACGGGAGCGGCACAATTCAGAAAAAGTGCTCAGCTCGCCGAGAAAATGCGATTTAAGCAATAAAATTAAAAATGCTTATAAAACATAAACCAAACGTTGTAGATGGTCATTTCTTATTACGCAGTAATAAACTCGGCACTCTAAAGCACCCGAGAGCGTTTTTTTCCATGCCAACCTAACCAGAGTGACGGGAGCGGCACAATTCAGAAAAAGTGCTCAGCTCGCCGAGAAAATGCGATTTAAGCAATAAAATTAAAAATGCTTATAAAACATAAACCAAACGTTGGAGGTGGTCATTTCTTCATGCGCAGTGATAAACTCGGCACTCTAAAGCACCCGAGAGCGTTTTTTTCGATGCCAACCTAACCAGAGTGACGGGAGCGGCACAATTCAGAAAAAGTGCTCAGCTCGCCGAGAAAATGCGATTTAAGCAATAAAATTAAAAATGCTTATAAAACATAAACCAAACGTTGGAGGTGGTCATTTCTTCATGCACAGTGATAAACTCGGCACTCTAAAGCACCCGAGAGCGTTTTTTTCCATGCCAACCTAACCAGAGTGACGGGAGCGGCACAATTCAGAAAAAGTGCTCAGCTCGCCGAGAAAATGCGATTTAAGCAATAAAATTAAAAATGCTTATAAAACATAAACCAAACGTTGGAGGTGGTCATTTCTTCATGCGCAGTGATAAACTCGGCACTCTAAAGCACCCGAGAGCGTTTTTTTCCATGCCAACCTAACCAGAGTGACGGGAGCGGCACAATTCAGAAAAAGTGCTCAGCTCGCCGAGAAAATGCGATTTAAGCAATAAAATTAAAAATGCTTATAAAACATAAACCAAACGTTGGAGGTGGTCATTTCTTCATGCACAGTGATAAACTCGGCACTCTAAAGCACCCGAGAGCGTTTTTTTCGATGCCAACCTAACCAGAGTGACGGGAGCGGCACAATTCAGAAAAAGTGCTCAGCTCGCCGAGAAAATGCGATTTAAGCAATAAAATTAAAAATGCTTATAAAACCTAAACCAAACGTTGGAGGTGGTCATTTCTTCATGCGCAGTGATAAACTCGGCACTCTAAAGCACCCGAGAGCGTTTTTTTTGGATGCCAACCTAACCAGAGTGACGGGAGCGGCACAATTCAGAAAAAGTGCTCAGCTCGCCGAGAAAATGCGATTTAAGCAATAAAATTAAAAATGCTTCTAAAACATAAACCAAACGTTGGAGGTGGTCATTTCTTCATGCGCAGTGATAAACTCGGCACTCTAAAGCACCCGAGAGCGTTTTATTCGATGCCAACCTAACCAGAGTGACGGGAGCGGCACAATTCAGAAAAAGTGCTCAGCTCGCCGAGAAAATGCGATTTAAGCAATAAAATTAAAAATGCTTATAAAACATAAACCAAACGTTGGAGGTGGTCATTTCTTCATGCGCAGTGATAAACTCGGCACTCTAAAGCACCCGAGAGCGTTTTTTTCGATGCCAACCTAACCAGAGTGACGGGAGCGGCACAATTCAGAAAAAGTGCTCAGCTCGCCGAGAAAATGCGATTTAAGCAATAAAATTAAAAATGCTTATAAAACATAAACCAAACGTTGGAGTTGGTCATTTCTTCATGCGCAGTGATAAACTCGGCACTCTAAAGCACCCGAGAGCGTTTTTTTCGATGCCAACCTAACCAGAGTGACGGGAGCGGCACAATTCAGAAAAAGTGCTCAGCTCGCCGAGAAAATGCGATTTAAGCAATAAAATTAAAAATGCTTATAAAACATAAACCAAACGTTGGAGGTGGTCATTTCTTCATGCGCAGTGATAAACTCGGCACTCTAAAGCACCCAAGAGCGTTTTTTTCGATGCCAACCTAACCAGAGTGACGGGAGCGGCACAATTCAGAAAAAGCGCTCAGCTCGCCGAGAAAATGCGATTTAAGCAATAAAATTAAAAATGCTTATAAAACATAAACCAAACGTTGGAGGTGGTCATTTCTTCATGCACAGTGATAAACTCGGCACTCTAAAGCACCCGAGAGCGTTTTTTTCGATGCCAACCTAACCAGAGTGACGGGAGCGGCACAATTCAGAAAAAGTGCTCAGCTCGCCGAGAAAATGCGATTTAAGCAATAAAATTAAAAATGCTTATAAAACATAAACCAAACGTTGGAGGTGGTCATTTCTTCATGCGCAGTGATAAACTCGGCACTCTAAAGCACCCAAGAGCGTTTTTTTCGATGCCAACCTAACCAGAGTGACGGGAGCGGCACAATTCAGAAAAAGCGCTCAGCTCGCCGAGAAAATGCGATTTAAGCAATAAAATTAAAAATGCTTATAAAACATAAACCAAACGTTGGAGGTGGTCATTTCTTCATGCACAGTGATAAACTCGGCACTCTAAAGCACCCGAGAGCGTTTTTTTCGATGCCAACCTAACCAGAGTGACGGGAGCGGCACAATTCAGAAAAAGTGCTCAGCTCGCCGAGAAAATGCGATTTAAGCAATAAAATTAAAAATGCTTATAAAACATAAACCAAACGTTGTATGTAGATGGTCATTTCTTATTACGCAGTAATAAACTCGGCACTCTAAAGCACCCGAGAGCGTTTTTTTCGATGCCAACCTAACCAGAGTGACGGGAGCGGCACAATTCAGAAAAAGCGCTCAGCTCGCCGAGAAAATGCGATTTAAGCAATAAAATTAAAAATGCTTATAAAACATAAACCAAACGTTGGAGGTGGTCATTTCTTCATGCACAGTGATAAACTCGGCACTCTAAAGCACCCGAGAGCGTTTTTTTCGATGCCAACCTAACCAGAGTGACGGGAGCGGCACAATTCAGAAAAAGTGCTCAGCTCGCCGAGAAAATGCGATTTAAGCAATAAAATTAAAAATGCTTATAAAACATAAACCAAACGTTGTAAATGGTCATTTCTTATTACGCAGTAATAAACTCGGCACTCTAAAGCACCCGAGAGCGTTTTTTTCGATGCCAACCTAACCAGAGTGACGGGAGCGGCACAATTCAGAAAAAGCGCTCAGCTCGCCGAGAAAATGCGATTTAAGCAATAAAATTAAAAATGCTTATAAAACATAAACCAAACGTTGGAGGTGGTCTTTTCTTCATGTGCAGTGATAAACTCGGCACTCTAAAGCACCCGAGAGCGTTTTTTTCCATGCCAACCTAAACAGAGTGACGGGAGCGGCACAATTCAGAAAAAGTGCTCAGCTCGCCGAGAAAATGCGATTTAAGCAATAAAATTAAAAATGCTTATAAAACATAAACCAAACGTTGTAGATGGTCATTTCTTATTACGCAGTAATAAACTCGGCACTCTAAAGCACCCGAGAGCGTTTTTTTCCATGCCAACCTAACCAGAGTGACGGGAGCGGCACAATTCAGAAAAAGTGCTCAGCTCGCCGAGAAAATGCGATTTAAGCAATAAAATTAAAAATGCTTATAAAACATAAACCAAACGTTGGAGGTGGTCATTTCTTCATGCGCAGTGATAAACTCGGCACTCTAAAGCACCCGAGAGCGTTTTTTTCGATGCCAACCTAACCAGAGTGACGGGAGCGGCACAATTCAGAAAAAGTGCTCAGCTCGCCGAGAAAATGCGATTTAAGCAATAAAATTAAAAATGCTTATAAAACATAAACCAAACGTTGGAGGTGGTCATTTCTTCATGCGCAGTGATAAACTCGGCACTCTAAAGCACCCGAGAGCGTTTTTTTCGATGCCAACCTAACCAGAGTGACGGGAGCGGCACAATTCAGAAAAAGTGCTCAGCTCGCCGAGAAAATGCGATTTAAGCAATAAAATTAAAAATGCTTATAAAACATAAACCAAACGTTGGAGGTGGTCATTTCTTCATGCGCAGTGATAAACTCGGCACTCTAAAGCACCCGAGAGCGTTTTTTTCGATGCCAACCTAACCAGAGTGACGGGAGCGGCACAATTCAGAAAAAGTGCTCAGCTCGCCGAGAAAATGCGATTTAAGCAATAAAATTAAAAATGCTTATAAAACATAAACCAAACGTTGTAAATGGTCATTTCTTATTACGCAGTAATAAACTCGGCACTCTAAAGCACCCGAGAGCGTTTTTTTCGATGCCAACCTAACCAGAGTGACGGGAGCGGCACAATTCAGAAAAAGCGCTCAGCTCGCCGAGAAAATGCGATTTAAGCAATAAAATTAAAAATGCTTATAAAACATAAACCAAACGTTGGAGGTGGTCTTTTCTTCATGTGCAGTGATAAACTCGGCACTCTAAAGCACCCGAGAGCGTTTTTTTCCATGCCAACCTAAACAGAGTGACGGGAGCGGCACAATTCAGAAAAAGTGCTCAGCTCGCCGAGAAAATGCGATTTAAGCAATAAAATTAAAAATGCTTATAAAACATAAACCAAACGTTGTAGATGGTCATTTCTTATTACGCAGTAATAAACTCGGCACTCTAAAGCACCCGAGAGCGTTTTTTTCCATGCCAACCTAACCAGAGTGACGGGAGCGGCACAATTCAGAAAAAGTGCTCAGCTCGCCGAGAAAATGCGATTTAAGCAATAAAATTAAAAATGCTTATAAAACATAAACCAAACGTTGGAGGTGGTCATTTCTTCATGCGCAGTGATAAACTCGGCACTCTAAAGCACCCGAGAGCGTTTTTTTCGATGCCAACCTAACCAGAGTGACGGGAGCGGCACAATTCAGAAAAAGTGCTCAGCTCGCCGAGAAAATGCGATTTAAGCAATAAAATTAAAAATGCTTATAAAACATAAACCAAACGTTGTAGATGGTCATTTCTTTTTACGCAGTAATAAACTCGGCACTCTAAAGCACCCGAGAGCGTTTTTTTCCATGCCAACCTAACCAGAGTGACGGGAGCGGCACAATTCAGAAAAAGTGCTCAGCTCGCCGAGAAAATGCGATTTAAGCAATAAAATTAAAAATGCTTATAAAACATAAACCAAACGTTGGAGGTGGTCATTTCTTCATGCGCAGTGATAAACTCGGCACTCTAAAGCACCCGAGAGCGTTTTTTTCCATGCCAACCTAACCAGAGTGACGGGAGCGGCACAATTCAGAAAAAGTGCTCAGCTCGCCGAGAAAATGCGATTTAAGCAATAAAATTAAAAATGCTTATAAAACATAAACCAAACGTTGGAGGTGGTCATTTCTTCATGCGCAGTGATAAACTCGGCACTCTAAAGCACCCGAGAGCGTTTTTTTCCATGCCAACCTAACCAGAGTGACGGGAGCGGCACAATTCAGAAAAAGTGCTCAGCTCGCCGAGAAAATGCGATTTAAGCAATAAAATTAAAAATGCTTATAAAACATAAACCAAACGTTGTAGATGGTCATTTCTTATTACGCAGTAATAAACTCGGCACTCTAAAGCACCCGAGAGCGTTTTTTTCCATGCCAACCTAACCAGAGTGACGGGAGCGGCACAATTCAGAAAAAGTGCTCAGCTCGCCGAGAAAATGCGATTTAAGCAATACAATTAAAAATGCTTATAAAACATAAACCAAACGTTGGAGGTGGTCATTTCTTCATGCGCAGTGATAAACTCGGCACTCTAAAGCACCCGAGAGCGTTTTATTCGATGCCAACCTAACCAGAGTGACGGGAGCGGCACAATTCAGAAAAAGCGCTCAGCTCGCCGAGAAAATGCGATTTAAGCAATAAAATTAAAAATGCTTATAAAACATAAACCAAACGTTGGAGGTGGTCATTTCTTCATGCGCGGTGATACACTCGGCACTCTAAAGCACCCGAGAGCGTTTTTTTCCATGCCAACCTAACCAGAGTGACGGGAGCGGCACAATTCAGAAAAAGTGCTCAGCTCGCCGAGAAAATGCGATTTAAGCAATAAAATTAAAAATGCTTATAAAACATAAACCAAACGTTGGAGGTGGTCATTTCTTCATGCGCAGTGATAAACTCGGCACTCTAAAGCACCCGAGAGCGTTTTTTTCGATGCCAACCTAACCAGAGTGACGGGAGCGGCACAATTCAGAAAAAGTGCTCAGCTCGCCGAGTAAATGCGATTTAAGCAATAAAATTAAAAATGCTTATAAAACATAAACCAAACGTTGGAGGTGGTCATTTCTTCATGCGCAGTGATAAACTCGGCACTCTAAAGCACCCGAGAGCGTTTTTTTCGATGCCAACCTAACCAGAGTGACGGGAGCGGCACAATTCAGAAAAAGCGCTCAGCTCGCCGAGAAAATGCGATTTAAGCAATAAAATTAAAAATGCTTATAAAACATAAACCAAACGTTGGAGGTGGTCATTTCTTCATGCGCAGTGATAAACTCGGCACTCTAAAGCACCCGAGAGCGTTTTTTTCCATGCCAACCTAACCAGAGTGACGGGAGCGGCACAATTCAGAAAAAGCGCTCAGCTCGCCGAGAAAATGCGATTTAAGCAATAAAATTAAAAATGCTTATAAAACATAAACCAAACGTTGGAGGTGGTCATTTCTTCATGCACAGTGATAAACTCGGCACTCTAAAGCACCCGAGAGCGTTTTTTTCGATGCCAACCTAACCAGAGTGACGGGAGCGGCACAATTCAGAAAAAGTGCTCAGCTCGCCGAGAAAATGCGATTTAAGCAATAAAATTAAAAATGCTTATAAAACATAAACCAAACGTTGGAGGTGGTCATTTCTTCATGCGCAGTGATAAACTCGGCACTCTAAAGCACCCGAGAGCGTTTTTTTCGATGCCAACCTAACCAGAGTGACGGGAGCGGCACAATTCAGAAAAAGTGCTCAGCTCGCCGAGAAAATGCGATTTAAGCAATAAAATTAAAAATGCTTATAAAACATAAACCAAACGTTGGAGGTGGTCATTTCTTCATGCGCAGTGATAAACTCGGGACTCTAAAGCACCCGAGAGCGTTTTATTCGATGCCAACCTAACCAGAGTGACGGGAGCGGCACAATTCAGAAAAAGTGCTCAGCTCGCCGAGAAAATGCGATTTAAGCAATAAAATTAAAAATGCTTATAAAACATAAACCAAACGTTGGAGGTGGTCATTTCTTCATGCGCAGTGATAAACTCGGCACTCTAAAGCACCCGAGAGCGTTTTTTTCGATGCCAACCTAACCAGAGTGACGGGAGCGGCACAATTCAGAAAAAGCGCTCAGCTCGCCGAGAAAATGCGATTTAAGCAATAAAATTAAAAATGCTTATAAAACATAAACCAAACGTTGGAGGTGGTCATTTCTTCATGCGCAGTGATAAACTCGGCACTCTAAAGCACCCGAGAGCGTTTTTTTCGATGCCAACCTAACCAGAGTGACGGGAGCGGCACAATTCAGAAAAAGCGCTCAGCTCGCCGAGAAAATGCGATTTAAGCAATAAAATTAAAAATGCTTATAAAACATAAACCAAACGTTGGAGGTGGTCATTTCTTCATGCGCAGTGATAAACTCGGCACTCTAAAGCACCCGAGAGCGTTTTTTTCGATGCCAACCTAACCAGAGTGACGGGAGCGGCACAATTCAGAAAAAGTGCTCAGCTCGCCGAGAAAATGCGATTTAAGCAATAAAATTAAAAATGCTTATAAAACATAAACCAAACGTTGGAGGTGGTCATTTCTTCATGCGCAGTGATAAACTCGGCACTCTAAAGCACCCGAGAGCGTTTTTTTCGATGCCAACCTAACCAGAGTGACGGGAGCGGCACAATTCAGAAAAAGTGCTCAGCTCGCCGAGAAAATGCAATTTAAGCAATAAAATTTAAAATGCTTATAAAACATAAACCAAACGTTGTAGATGGTCATTTCTTATTACGCAGTAATAAACTCGGCACTCTAAAGCACCCGAGAGCGTTTTTTTCCATGCCAACCTAACCAGAGTGACGGGAGCGGCACAATTCAGAAAAAGTGCTCAGCTCGCCGAGAAAATGCGATTTAAGCAATAAAATTAAAAATGCTTATAAAACATAAACCAAACGTTGGAGGTGGTCATTTCTTCATGCGCAGTGATAAACTCGGCACTCTAAAGCACCCGAGAGCGTTTTTTTCGATGCCAACCTAACCAGAGTGACGGGAGCGGCACAATTCAGAAAAAGTGCTCAGCTCGCCGAGAAAATGCGATTTAAGCAATAAAATTAAAAATGCTTATAAAACATAAACCAAACGTTGGAGGTGGTCATTTCTTCATGCGCAGTGATAAACTCGGCACTCTAAAGCACCCGAGAGCGTTTTTTTCGATGCCAACCTAACCAGAGTGACGGGAGCGGCACAATTCAGAAAAAGCGCTCAGCTCGCCGAGAAAATGCGATTTAAGCAATAAAATTAAAAATGCTTATAAAACATAAACCAAACGTTGGAGGTGGTCATTTCTTCATGCACAGTGATAAACTCGGCACTCTAAAGCACCCGAGAGCGTTTTTTTCGATGCCAACCTAACCAGAGTGACGGGAGCGGCACAATTCAGAAAAAGTGCTCAGCTCGCCGAGAAAATGCGATTTAAGCAATAAAATTAAAAATGCTTATAAAACATAAACCAAACGTTGTAAATGGTCATTTCTTATTACGCAGTAATAAACTCGGCACTCTAAAGCACCCGAGAGCGTTTTTTTCGATGCCAACCTAACCAGAGTGACGGGAGCGGCACAATTCAGAAAAAGCGCTCAGCTCGCCGAGAAAATGCGATTTAAGCAATAAAATTAAAAATGCTTATAAAACATAAACCAAACGTTGGAGGTGGTCTTTTCTTCATGTGCAGTGATAAACTCGGCACTCTAAAGCACCCGAGAGCGTTTTTTTCCATGCCAACCTAAACAGAGTGACGGGAGCGGCACAATTCAGAAAAAGTGCTCAGCTCGCCGAGAAAATGCGATTTAAGCAATAAAATTAAAAATGCTTATAAAACATAAACCAAACGTTGTAGATGGTCATTTCTTATTACGCAGTAATAAACTCGGCACTCTAAAGCACCCGAGAGCGTTTTTTTCCATGCCAACCTAACCAGAGTGACGGGAGCGGCACAATTCAGAAAAAGTGCTCAGCTCGCCGAGAAAATGCGATTTAAGCAATAAAATTAAAAATGCTTATAAAACATAAACCAAACGTTGGAGGTGGTCATTTCTTCATGCACAGTGATAAACTCGGCACTCTAAAGCACCCGAGAGCGTTTTTTTCCATGCCAACCTAACCAGAGTGACAGGAGCGGCACAATTCAGAAAAAGTGCTCAGCTCGCCGAGAAAATGCGATTTAAGCAATAAAATTAAAAATGCTTATAAAACATAAACCAAACGTTGGAGGTGGTCTTTTCTTCATGCGCAGTGATAAACTCGGCACTCTAAAGCACCCGAGAGTGTTTTTTTCCATGCCAACCTAAACAGAGTGACGGGAGCGGCACAATTCAGAAAAAGTGCTCAGCTCGCCGAGAAAATGCGATTTAAGCAATAAAATTAAAAATGCTTATAAAACATAAACCAAACGTTGTAGATGGTCATTTCTTATTACGCAGTAATAAACTCGGCACTCTAAAGCACCCGAGAGCGTTTTTTTCCATGCCAACCTAACCAGAGTGACGGGAGCGGCACAATTCAGAAAAAGTGCTCAGCTCGCCGAGAAAATGCGATTTAAGCAATAAAATTAAAAATGCTTATAAAACATAAACCAAACGTTGGAGGTGGTCATTTCTTCATGCGCAGTGATAAACTCGGCACTCTAAAGCACCCGAGAGCGTTTTTTTCCATGCCAACCTAACCAGAGTGACGGGAGCGGCACAATTCAGAAAAAGTGCTCAGCTCGCCGAGAAAATGCGATTTAAGCAATAAAATTAAAAATGCTTATAAAACATAAACCAAACGTTGGAGGTGGTCATTTCTTCATGCACAGTGATAAACTCGGCACTCTAAAGCACCCGAGAGCGTTTTTTTCGATGCCAACCTAACCAGAGTGACGGGAGCGGCACAATTCAGAAAAAGTGCTCAGCTCGCCGAGAAAATGCGATTTAAGCAATAAAATTAAAAATGCTTATAAAACCTAAACCAAACGTTGGAGGTGGTCATTTCTTCATGCGCAGTGATAAACTCGGCACTCTAAAGCACCCGAGAGCGTTTTTTTGGATGCCAACCTAACCAGAGTGACGGGAGCGGCACAATTCAGAAAAAGTGCTCAGCTCGCCGAGAAAATGCGATTTAAGCAATAAAATTAAAAATGCTTATAAAACATAAACCAAACGTTGGAGGTGGTCATTTCTTCATGCGCAGTGATAAACTCGGCACTCTAAAGCACCCGAGAGCGTTTTATTCGATGCCAACCTAACCAGAGTGACGGGAGCGGCACAATTCAGAAAAAGTGCTCAGCTCGCCGAGAAAATGCGATTTAAGCAATAAAATTAAAAATGCTTATAAAACATAAACCAAACGTTGTAGATGGTCATTTCTTATTACGCAGTAATAAACTCGGCACTCTAAAGCACCCGAGAGCGTTTTTTTCGATGCCAACCTAACCAGAGTGACGGGAGCGGCACAATTCAGAAAAAGCGCTCAGCTCGCCGAGAAAATGCGATTTAAGCAATAAAATTAAAAATGCTTATAAAACATAAACCAAACGTTGGAGGTGGTCATTTCTTCATGCACAGTGATAAACTCGGCACTCTAAAGCACCCGAGAGCGTTTTTTTCGATGCCAACCTAACCAGAGTGACGGGAGCGGCACAATTCAGAAAAAGTGCTCAGCTCGCCGAGAAAATGCGATTTAAGCAATAAAATTAAAAATGCTTATAAAACATAAACCAAACGTTGTAAATGGTCATTTCTTATTACGCAGTAATAAACTCGGCACTCTAAAGCACCCGAGAGCGTTTTTTTCGATGCCAACCTAACCAGAGTGACGGGAGCGGCACAATTCAGAAAAAGCGCTCAGCTCGCCGAGAAAATGCGATTTAAGCAATAAAATTAAAAATGCTTATAAAACATAAACCAAACGTTGGAGGTGGTCTTTTCTTCATGTGCAGTGATAAACTCGGCACTCTAAAGCACCCGAGAGCGTTTTTTTCCATGCCAACCTAAACAGAGTGACGGGAGCGGCACAATTCAGAAAAAGTGCTCAGCTCGCCGAGAAAATGCGATTTAAGCAATAAAATTAAAAATGCTTATAAAACATAAACCAAACGTTGTAGATGGTCATTTCTTATTACGCAGTAATAAACTCGGCACTCTAAAGCACCCGAGAGCGTTTTTTTCCATGCCAACCTAACCAGAGTGACGGGAGCGGCACAATTCAGAAAAAGTGCTCAGCTCGCCGAGAAAATGCGATTTAAGCAATAAAATTAAAAATGCTTATAAAACATAAACCAAACGTTGGAGGTGGTCATTTCTTCATGCGCAGTGATAAACTCGGCACTCTAAAGCACCCGAGAGCGTTTTATTCGATGCCAACCTAACCAGAGTGACGGGAGCGGCACAATTCAGAAAAAGCGCTCAGCTCGCCGAGAAAATGCGATTTAAGCAATAAAATTAAAAATGCTTATAAAACATAAACCAAACGTTGGAGGTGGTAATTTCTTCATGCGCGGTGATAAACTCGGCACTCTAAAGCACCCGAGAGCGTTTTTTTCCATGCCAACCTAACCAGAGTGACGGGAGCGGCACAATTCAGAAAAAGTGCTCAGCTCGCCGAGAAAATGCGATTTAAGCAATAAAATTAAAAATGCTTATAAAACATAAACCAAACGTTGGAGGTGGTCATTTCTTCATGCGCAGTGATAAACTCGGCACTCTAAAGCACCCGAGAGCGTTTTTTTCGATGCCAACCTAACCAGAGTGACGGGAGCGGCACAATTCAGAAAAAGTGCTCAGCTCGCCGAGTAAATGCGATTTAAGCAATAAAATTAAAAATGCTTATAAAACATAAACCAAACGTTGGAGGTGGTCATTTCTTCATGCGCAGTGATAAACTCGGCACTCTAAAGCACCCGAGAGCGTTTTTTTCGATGCCAACCTAACCAGAGTGACGGGAGCGGCACAATTCAGAAAAAGCGCTCAGCTCGCCGAGAAAATGCGATTTAAGCAATAAAATTAAAAATGCTTATAAAACATAAACCAAACGTTGGAGGTGGTCATTTCTTCATGCGCAGTGATAAACTCGGCACTCTAAAGCACCCGAGAGCGTTTTTTTCCATGCCAACCTAACCAGAGTGACGGGAGCGGCACAATTCAGAAAAAGCGCTCAGCTCGCCGAGAAAATGCGATTTAAGCAATAAAATTAAAAATGCTTATAAAACATAAACCAAACGTTGGAGGTGGTCATTTCTTCATGCACAGTGATAAACTCGGCACTCTAAAGCACCCGAGAGCGTTTTTTTCGATGCCAACCTAACCAGAGTGACGGGAGCGGCACAATTCAGAAAAAGTGCTCAGCTCGCCGAGAAAATGCGATTTAAGCAATAAAATTAAAAATGCTTATAAAACATAAACCAAACGTTGGAGGTGGTCATTTCTTCATGCGCAGTGATAAACTCGGCACTCTAAAGCACCCGAGAGCGTTTTTTTCGATGCCAACCTAACCAGAGTGACGGGAGCGGCACAATTCAGAAAAAGTGCTCAGCTCGCCGAGAAAATGCGATTTAAGCAATAAAATTAAAAATGCTTATAAAACATAAACCAAACGTTGGAGGTGGTCATTTCTTCATGCGCAGTGATAAACTCGGGACTCTAAAGCACCCGAGAGCGTTTTATTCGATGCCAACCTAACCAGAGTGACGGGAGCGGCACAATTCAGAAAAAGTGCTCAGCTCGCCGAGAAAATGCGATTTAAGCAATAAAATTAAAAATGCTTATAAAACATAAACCAAACGTTGGAGGTGGTCATTTCTTCATGCGCAGTGATAAACTCGGCACTCTAAAGCACCCGAGAGCGTTTTTTTCGATGCCAACCTAACCAGAGTGACGGGAGCGGCACAATTCAGAAAAAGCGCTCAGCTCGCCGAGAAAATGCGATTTAAGCAATAAAATTAAAAATGCTTATAAAACATAAACCAAACGTTGGAGGTGGTCATTTCTTCATGCGCAGTGATAAACTCGGCACTCTAAAGCACCCGAGAGCGTTTTTTTCGATGCCAACCTAACCAGAGTGACGGGAGCGGCACAATTCAGAAAAAGCGCTCAGCTCGCCGAGAAAATGCGATTTAAGCAATAAAATTAAAAATGCTTATAAAACATAAACCAAACGTTGGAGGTGGTCATTTCTTCATGCGCAGTGATAAACTCGGCACTCTAAAGCACCCGAGAGCGTTTTTTTCGATGCCAACCTAACCAGAGTGACGGGAGCGGCACAATTCAGAAAAAGTGCTCAGCTCGCCGAGAAAATGCGATTTAAGCAATAAAATTAAAAATGCTTATAAAACATAAACCAAACGTTGGAGGTGGTCATTTCTTCATGCGCAGTGATAAACTCGGCACTCTAAAGCACCCGAGAGCGTTTTTTTCGATGCCAACCTAACCAGAGTGACGGGAGCGGCACAATTCAGAAAAAGTGCTCAGCTCGCCGAGAAAATGCAATTTAAGCAATAAAATTTAAAATGCTTATAAAACATAAACCAAACGTTGTAGATGGTCATTTCTTATTACGCAGTAATAAACTCGGCACTCTAAAGCACCCGAGAGCGTTTTTTTCCATGCCAACCTAACCAGAGTGACGGGAGCGGCACAATTCAGAAAAAGTGCTCAGCTCGCCGAGAAAATGCGATTTAAGCAATAAAATTAAAAATGCTTATAAAACATAAACCAAACGTTGGAGGTGGTCATTTCTTCATGCGCAGTGATAAACTCGGCACTCTAAAGCACCCGAGAGCGTTTTTTTCCATGCCAACCTAACCAGAGTGACGGGAGCGGCACAATTCAGAAAAAGTGCTCAGCTCGCCGAGAAAATGCGATTTAAGCAATAAAATTAAAAATGCTTATAAAACATAAACCAAACGTTGGAGGTGGTCATTTCTTCATGCGCAGTGATAAACTCGGCACTCTAAAACACCCGAGAGCGTTTTATTCGATGCCAACCTAACCAGAGTGACAGGAGCGGCACAATTCAGAAAAAGTGCTCAGCTCGCCGAGAAAATGCGATTTAAGCAATAAAATTAAAAATGCTTATAAAACATAAACCAAACGTTGGAGGTGGTCATTTCTTCATGCGCAGTGATAAACTCGGCACTCTAAAGCACCCGAGAGCGTTTTTTTCGATGCCAACCTAACCAGAGTGACGGGAGCGGCACAATTCAGAAAAAGTGCTCAGCTCGCCGAGAAAATGCGATTTAAGCAATAAAATTAAAAATGCTTATAAAACATAAACCAAACGTTGGAGTTGGTCATTTCTTCATGCGCAGTGATAAACTCGGCACTCTAAAGCACCCGAGAGCGTTTTTTTCGATGCCAACCTAACCAGAGTGACGGGAGCGGCACAATTCAGAAAAAGTGCTCAGCTCGCCGAGAAAATGCGATTTAAGCAATAAAATTAAAAATGCTTATAAAACATAAACCAAACGTTGGAGGTGGTCATTTCTTCATGCGCAGTGATAAACTCGGCACTCTAAAGCACCCAAGAGCGTTTTTTTCGATGCCAACCTAACCAGAGTGACGGGAGCGGCACAATTCAGAAAAAGCGCTCAGCTCGCCGAGAAAATGCGATTTAAGCAATAAAATTAAAAATGCTTATAAAACATAAACCAAACGTTGGAGGTGGTCATTTCTTCATGCACAGTGATAAACTCGGCACTCTAAAGCACCCGAGAGCGTTTTTTTCGATGCCAACCTAACCAGAGTGACGGGAGCGGCACAATTCAGAAAAAGTGCTCAGCTCGCCGAGAAAATGCGATTTAAGCAATAAAATTAAAAATGCTTATAAAACATAAACCAAACGTTGTAGATGGTCATTTCTTATTACGCAGTAATAAACTCGGCACTCTAAAGCACCCGAGAGCGTTTTTTTCGATGCCAACCTAACCAGAGTGACGGGAGCGGCACAATTCAGAAAAAGCGCTCAGCTCGCCGAGAAAATGCGATTTAAGCAATAAAATTAAAAATGCTTATAAAACATAAACCAAACGTTGGAGGTGGTCATTTCTTCATGCACAGTGATAAACTCGGCACTCTAAAGCACCCGAGAGCGTTTTTTTCGATGCCAACCTAACCAGAGTGACGGGAGCGGCACAATTCAGAAAAAGTGCTCAGCTCGCCGAGAAAATGCGATTTAAGCAATAAAATTAAAAATGCTTATAAAACATAAACCAAACGTTGTAAATGGTCATTTCTTATTACGCAGTAATAAACTCGGCACTCTAAAGCACCCGAGAGCGTTTTTTTCGATGCCAACCTAACCAGAGTGACGGGAGCGGCACAATTCAGAAAAAGCGCTCAGCTCGCCGAGAAAATGCGATTTAAGCAATAAAATTAAAAATGCTTATAAAACATAAACCAAACGTTGGAGGTGGTCTTTTCTTCATGTGCAGTGATAAACTCGGCACTCTAAAGCACCCGAGAGCGTTTTTTTCCATGCCAACCTAAACAGAGTGACGGGAGCGGCACAATTCAGAAAAAGTGCTCAGCTCGCCGAGAAAATGCGATTTAAGCAATAAAATTAAAAATGCTTATAAAACATAAACCAAACGTTGTAGATGGTCATTTCTTATTACGCAGTAATAAACTCGGCACTCTAAAGCACCCGAGAGCGTTTTTTTCCATGCCAACCTAACCAGAGTGACGGGAGCGGCACAATTCAGAAAAAGTGCTCAGCTCGCCGAGAAAATGCGATTTAAGCAATAAAATTAAAAATGCTTATAAAACATAAACCAAACGTTGGAGGTGGTCATTTCTTCATGCGCAGTGATAAACTCGGCACTCTAAAGCACCCGAGAGCGTTTTTTTCGATGCCAACCTAACCAGAGTGACGGGAGCGGCACAATTCAGAAAAAGTGCTCAGCTCGCCGAGAAAATGCGATTTAAGCAATAAAATTAAAAATGCTTATAAAACATAAACCAAACGTTGGAGGTGGTCATTTCTTCATGCGCAGTGATAAACCCGGCACTCTAAAGCACCCGAGAGCGTTTTTTTCGATGCCAACCTAACCAGAGTGACGGGAGCGGCACGATTCAGAAAAAGTGCTCAGCTCGCCGAGAAAATGCGATTTAAGCAATAAAATTAAAAATGCTTATAAAACATAAACCAAACGTTGGAGGTGGTCATTTCTTCATGCGCAGTGATAAACTCGGCACTCTAAAGCACCCGAGAGCGTTTTTTTCGATGCCAACCTAACCAGAGTGACGGGAGCGGCACAATTCAGAAAAAGTGCTCAGCTCGCCGAGAAAATGCGATTTAAGCAATAAAATTAAAAATGCTTATAAAACATAAACCAAACGTTGTAAATGGTCATTTCTTATTACGCAGTAATAAACTCGGCACTCTAAAGCACCCGAGAGCGTTTTTTTCGATGCCAACCTAACCAGAGTGACGGGAGCGGCACAATTCAGAAAAAGCGCTCAGCTCGCCGAGAAAATGCGATTTAAGCAATAAAATTAAAAATGCTTATAAAACATAAACCAAACGTTGGAGGTGGTCTTTTCTTCATGTGCAGTGATAAACTCGGCACTCTAAAGCACCCGAGAGCGTTTTTTTCCATGCCAACCTAAACAGAGTGACGGGAGCGGCACAATTCAGAAAAAGTGCTCAGCTCGCCGAGAAAATGCGATTTAAGCAATAAAATTAAAAAATGCTTATAAAACATAAACCAAACGTTGTAGATGGTCATTTCTTATTACGCAGTAATAAACTCGGCACTCTAAAGCACCCGAGAGCGTTTTTTTCCATGCCAACCTAACCAGAGTGACGGGAGCGGCACAATTCAGAAAAAGTGCTCAGCTCGCCGAGAAAATGCGATTTAAGCAATAAAATTAAAAATGCTTATAAAACATAAACCAAACGTTGGAGGTGGTCATTTCTTCATGCGCAGTGATAAACTCGGCACTCTAAAGCACCCGAGAGCGTTTTTTTCGATGCCAACCTAACCAGAGTGACGGGAGCGGCACAATTCAGAAAAAGTGCTCAGCTCGCCGAGAAAATGCGATTTAAGCAATAAAATTAAAAATGCTTATAAAACATAAACCAAACGTTGTAGATGGTCATTTCTTATTACGCAGTAATAAACTCGGCACTCTAAAGCACCCGAGAGCGTTTTTTTCCATGCCAACCTAACCAGAGTGACGGGAGCGGCACAATTCAGAAAAAGTGCTCAGCTCGCCGAGAAAATGCGATTTAAGCAATAAAATTAAAAATGCTTATAAAACATAAACCAAACGTTGGAGGTGGTCATTTCTTCATGCGCAGTGATAAACTCGGCACTCTAAAGCACCCGAGAGCGTTTTTTTCCATGCCAACCTAACCAGAGTGACGGGAGCGGCACAATTCAGAAAAAGTGCTCAGCTCGCCGAGAAAATGCGATTTAAGCAATAAAATTAAAAATGCTTATAAAACATAAACCAAACGTTGGAGGTGGTCATTTCTTCATGCGCAGTGATAAACTCGGCACTCTAAAGCACCCGAGAGCGTTTTTTTCCATGCCAACCTAACCAGAGTGACGGGAGCGGCACAATTCAGAAAAAGTGCTCAGCTCGCCGAGAAAATGCGATTTAAGCAATAAAATTAAAAATGCTTATAAAACATAAACCAAACGTTGTAGATGGTCATTTCTTATTACGCAGTAATAAACTCGGCACTCTAAAGCACCCGAGAGCGTTTTTTTCCATGCCAACCTAACCAGAGTGACGGGAGCGGCACAATTCAGAAAAAGTGCTCAGCTCGCCGAGAAAATGCGATTTAAGCAATAAAATTAAAAATGCTTATAAAACATAAACCAAACGTTGGAGGTGGTCATTTCTTCATGCGCAGTGATAAACTCGGCACTCTAAAGCACCCGAGAGCGTTTTATTCGATGCCAACCTAACCAGAGTGACGGGAGCGGCACAATTCAGAAAAAGCGCTCAGCTCGCCGAGAAAATGCGATTTAAGCAATAAAATTAAAAATGCTTATAAAACATAAACCAAACGTTGGAGGTGGTCATTTCTTCATGCGCGGTGATAAACTCGGCACTCTAAAGCACCCGAGAGCGTTTTTTTCCATGCCAACCTAACCAGAGTGACGGGAGCGGCACAATTCAGAAAAAGTGCTCAGCTCGCCGAGAAAATGCGATTTAAGCAATAAAATTAAAAATGCTTATAAAACATAAACCAAACGTTGGAGGTGGTCATTTCTTCATGCGCAGTGATAAACTCGGCACTCTAAAGCACCCGAGAGCGTTTTTTTCGATGCCAACCTAACCAGAGTGACGGGAGCGGCACAATTCAGAAAAAGTGCTCAGCTCGCCGAGTAAATGCGATTTAAGCAATAAAATTAAAAATGCTTATAAAACATAAACCAAACGTTGGAGGTGGTCATTTCTTCATGCGCAGTGATAAACTCGGCACTCTAAAGCACCCGAGAGCGTTTTTTTCGATGCCAACCTAACCAGAGTGACGGGAGCGGCACAATTCAGAAAAAGCGCTCAGCTCGCCGAGAAAATGCGATTTAAGCAATAAAATTAAAAATGCTTATAAAACATAAACCAAACGTTGGAGGTGGTCATTTCTTCATGCGCAGTGATAAACTCGGCACTCTAAAGCACCCGAGAGCGTTTTTTTCCATGCCAACCTAACCAGAGTGACGGGAGCGGCACAATTCAGAAAAAGCGCTCAGCTCGCCGAGAAAATGCGATTTAAGCAATAAAATTAAAAATGCTTATAAAACATAAACCAAACGTTGGAGGTGGTCATTTCTTCATGCGCAGTGATAAACTCGGGACTCTAAAGCACCCGAGAGCGTTTTATTCGATGCCAACCTAACCAGAGTGACGGGAGCGGCACAATTCAGAAAAAGTGCTCAGCTCGCCGAGAAAATGCGATTTAAGCAATAAAATTAAAAATGCTTATAAAACATAAACCAAACGTTGGAGGTGGTCATTTCTTCATGCGCAGTGATAAACTCGGCACTCTAAAGCACCCGAGAGCGTTTTTTTCGATGCCAACCTAACCAGAGTGACGGGAGCGGCACAATTCAGAAAAAGTGCTCAGCTCGCCGAGAAAATGCGATTTAAGCAATAAAATTAAAAATGCTTATAAAACATAAACCAAACGTTGGAGTTGGTCATTTCTTCATGCGCAGTGATAAACTCGGCACTCTAAAGCACCCGAGAGCGTTTTTTTCGATGCCAACCTAACCAGAGTGACGGGAGCGGCACAATTCAGAAAAAGTGCTCAGCTCGCCGAGAAAATGCGATTTAAGCAATAAAATTAAAAATGCTTATAAAACATAAACCAAACGTTGGAGGTGGTCATTTCTTCATGCGCAGTGATAAACTCGGCACTCTAAAGCACCCGAGAGCGTTTTTTTCGATGCCAACCTAACCAGAGTGACGGGAGCGGCACAATTCAGAAAAAGCGCTCAGCTCGCCGAGAAAATGCGATTTAAGCAATAAAATTAAAAATGCTTATAAAACATAAACCAAACGTTGGAGGTGGTCATTTCTTCATGCACAGTGATAAACTCGGCACTCTAAAGCACCCGAGAGCGTTTTTTTCGATGCCAACCTAACCAGAGTGACGGGAGCGGCACAATTCAGAAAAAGTGCTCAGCTCGCCGAGAAAATGCGATTTAAGCAATAAAATTAAAAATGCTTATAAAACATAAACCAAACGTTGTAAATGGTCATTTCTTATTACGCAGTAATAAACTCGGCACTCTAAAGCACCCGAGAGCGTTTTTTTCGATGCCAACCTAACCAGAGTGACGGGAGCGGCACAATTCAGAAAAAGCGCTCAGCTCGCCGAGAAAATGCGATTTAAGCAATAAAATTAAAAATGCTTATAAAACATAAACCAAACGTTGGAGGTGGTCTTTTCTTCATGTGCAGTGATAAACTCGGCACTCTAAAGCACCCGAGAGCGTTTTTTTCGATGCCAACCTAACCAGAGTGACGGGAGCGGCACAATTCAGAAAAAGTGCTCAGCTCGCCGAGAAAATGCGATTTAAGCAATAAAATTAAAAATGCTTATAAAACATAAACCAAACGTTGGAGGTGGTCATTTCTTCATGCGCAGTGATAAACTCGGGACTCTAAAGCACCCGAGAGCGTTTTATTCGATGCCAACCTAACCAGAGTGACGGGAGCGGCACAATTCAGAAAAAGTGCTCAGCTCGCCGAGAAAATGCGATTTAAGCAATAAAATTAAAAATGCTTATAAAACATAAACCAAACGTTGGAGGTGGTCATTTCTTCATGCGCAGTGATAAACTCGGCACTCTAAAGCACCCGAGAGCGTTTTTTTCGATGCCAACCTAACCAGAGTGACGGGAGCGGCACAATTCAGAAAAAGCGCTCAGCTCGCCGAGAAAATGCGATTTAAGCAATAAAATTAAAAATGCTTATAAAACATAAACCAAACGTTGGAGGTGGTCATTTCTTCATGCGCAGTGATAAACTCGGCACTCTAAAGCACCCGAGAGCGTTTTTTTCGATGCCAACCTAACCAGAGTGACGGGAGCGGCACAATTCAGAAAAAGCGCTCAGCTCGCCGAGAAAATGCGATTTAAGCAATAAAATTAAAAATGCTTATAAAACATAAACCAAACGTTGGAGGTGGTCATTTCTTCATGCGCAGTGATAAACTCGGCACTCTAAAGCACCCGAGAGCGTTTTTTTCGATGCCAACCTAACCAGAGTGACGGGAGCGTCACAATTCAGAAAAAGTGCTCAGCTCGCCGAGAAAATGCGATTTAAGCAATAAAATTAAAAATGCTTATAAAACATAAACCAAACGTTGGAGGTGGTCATTTCTTCATGCGCAGTGATAAACTCGGCACTCTAAAGCACCCGAGAGCGTTTTTTTCGATGCCAACCTAACCAGAGTGACGGGAGCGGCACAATTCAGAAAAAGCGCTCAGCTCGCCGAGAAAATGCGATTTAAGCAATAAAATTAAAAATGCTTATAAAACATAAACCAAACGTTGGAGGTGGTCATTTCTTCATGCACAGTGATAAACTCGGCACTCTAAAGCACCCGAGAGCGTTTTTTTCGATGCCAACCTAACCAGAGTGACGGGAGCGGCACAATTCAGAAAAAGTGCTCAGCTCGCCGAGAAAATGCGATTTAAGCAATAAAATTAAAAATGCTTATAAAACATAAACCAAACGTTGGAGGTGGTCATTTCTTCATGCGCAGTGATAAACTCGGCACTCTAAAGCACCCGAGAGCGTTTTTTTCGATGCCAACCTAACCAGAGTGACGGGAGCGGCACAATTCAGAAAAAGCGCTCAGCTCGCCGAGAAAATGCGATTTAAGCAATAAAATTAAAAATGCTTATAAAACATAAACCAAACGTTGGAGGTGGTCATTTCTTCATGCGCAGTGATAAACTCGGCACTCTAAAGCACCCGAGAGCGTTTTTTTCCATGCCAACCTAACCAGAGTGACGGGAGCGGCACAATTCAGAAAAAGCGCTCAGCTCGCCGAGAAAATGCGATTTAAGCAATAAAATTAAAAATGCTTATAAAACATAAACCAAACGTTGGAGGTGGTCATTTCTTCATGCACAGTGATAAACTCGGCACTCTAAAGCACCCGAGAGCGTTTTTTTCGATGCCAACCTAACCAGAGTGACGGGAGCGGCACAATTCAGAAAAAGTGCTCAGCTCGCCGAGAAAATGCGATTTAAGCAATAAAATTAAAAATGCTTATAAAACATAAACCAAACGTTGGAGGTGGTCATTTCTTCATGCGCAGTGATAAACTCGGCACTCTAAAGCACCCGAGAGCGTTTTTTTCGATGCCAACCTAACCAGAGTGACGGGAGCGGCACAATTCAGAAAAAGTGCTCAGCTCGCCGAGAAAATGCGATTTAAGCAATAAAATTAAAAATGCTTATAAAACATAAACCAAACGTTGGAGGTGGTCATTTCTTCATGCGCAGTGATAAACTCGGGACTCTAAAGCACCCGAGAGCGTTTTATTCGATGCCAACCTAACCAGAGTGACGGGAGCGGCACAATTCAGAAAAAGTGCTCAGCTCGCCGAGAAAATGCGATTTAAGCAATAAAATTAAAAATGCTTATAAAACATAAACCAAACGTTGGAGGTGGTCATTTCTTCATGCGCAGTGATAAACTCGGCACTCTAAAGCACCCGAGAGCGTTTTTTTCGATGCCAACCTAACCAGAGTGACGGGAGCGGCACAATTCAGAAAAAGCGCTCAGCTCGCCGAGAAAATGCGATTTAAGCAATAAAATTAAAAATGCTTATAAAACATAAACCAAACGTTGGAGGTGGTCATTTCTTCATGCGCAGTGATAAACTCGGCACTCTAAAGCACCCGAGAGCGTTTTTTTCGATGCCAACCTAACCAGAGTGACGGGAGCGGCACAATTCAGAAAAAGCGCTCAGCTCGCCGAGAAAATGCGATTTAAGCAATAAAATTAAAAATGCTTATAAAACATAAACCAAACGTTGGAGGTGGTCATTTCTTCATGCGCAGTGATAAACTCGGCACTCTAAAGCACCCGAGAGCGTTTTTTTCGATGCCAACCTAACCAGAGTGACGGGAGCGGCACAATTCAGAAAAAGTGCTCAGCTCGCCGAGAAAATGCGATTTAAGCAATAAAATTAAAAATGCTTATAAAACATAAACCAAACGTTGGAGGTGGTCATTTCTTCATGCGCAGTGATAAACTCGGCACTCTAAAGCACCCGAGAGCGTTTTTTTCGATGCCAACCTAACCAGAGTGACGGGAGCGGCACAATTCAGAAAAAGCGCTCAGCTCGCCGAGAAAATGCGATTTAAGCAATAAAATTAAAAATGCTTATAAAACATAAACCAAACGTTGGAGGTGGTCATTTCTTCATGCACAGTGATAAACTCGGCACTCTAAAGCACCCGAGAGCGTTTTTTTCGATGCCAACCTAACCAGAGTGACGGGAGCGGCACAATTCAGAAAAAGTGCTCAGCTCGCCGAGAAAATGCGATTTAAGCAATAAAATTAAAAATGCTCATAAAACATAAACCAAACGTTGGAGGTGGTCATTTCTTCATGCGCAGTGATAAACTCGGCACTCTAAAGCACCCGAGAGCGTTTTTTTCGATGACAACCTAACCAGAGTGACGGGAGCGGCACAATTCAGAAAAAGTGCTCAGCTCGCCGAGAAAATGCGATTTAAGCAATAAAATTTAAAATGCTTATAAAACATAAACCAAACGTTGTAGATGGTCATTTCTTATTACCCAGTAATAAACTCGGCACTCTAAAGCACCCGAGAGCGTTTTTTTCCATGCCAACCTAACCAGAGTGACGGGAGCGGCACAATTCAGAAAAAGTGCTCAGCTCGCCGAGAAAATGCGATTTAAGCAATAAAATTAAAAATGCTTATAAAACATAAACCAAACGTTGGAGGTGGTCATTTCTTCATGCGCAGTGATAAACTCGGCACTCTAAAGCACCCAAGAGCGTTTTTTTTCGATGCCAACCTAACCAGAGTGACGGGAGCGGCACAATTCAGAAAAAGCGCTCAGCTCGCCGAGAAAATGCGATTTAAGCAATAAAATTAAAAATGCTTATAAAACATAAACCAAACGTTGGAGGTGGTCATTTCTTCATGCGCGGTGATAAACTCGGCACTCTAAAGCACCCGAGAGCGTTTTTTTCGATGCCAACCTAACCAGAGTGACGGGAGCGGCACAATTCAGAAAAAGTGCTCAGCTCGCCGAGAAAATGCGATTTAAGCAATAAAATTAAAAATGCTTATAAAACATAAACCAAACGTTGGAGGTGGTCATTTCTTCATGCGCAGTGATAAACTCGGCACTCTAAAGCACCCGAGAGCGTTTTTTTCGATGCCAACCTAACCAGAGTGACGGGAGCGGCACAATTCAGAAAAAGTGCTCAGCTCGCCGAGAAAATGCGATTTAAGCAATAAAATTAAAAATGCTTATAAAACATAAACCAAACGTTGGAGGTGGTCATTTCTTCATGCGCAGTGATAAACTCGGCACTCTAAAGCACCCGAGAGCGTTTTTTTCGATGCCAACCTAACCAGAGTGACGGGAGCGGCACAATTCAGAAAAAGCGCTCAGCTCGCCGAGAAAATGCGATTTAAGCAATAAAATTAAAAATGCTTATAAAACATAAACCAAACGTTGGAGGTGGTCATTTCTTCATGCGCAGTGATAAACTCGGCACTCTAAAGCACCCGAGAGCGTTTTTTTCCATGCCAACCTAAACAGAGTGACGGGAGCGGCACAATTCAGAAAAAGTGCTCAGCTCGCCGAGAAAATGCGATTTAAGCAATAAAATTAAAAATGCTTATAAAACATAAACCAAACGTTGTAGATGGTCATTTCTTATTACGCAGTAATAAACTCGGCACTCTAAAGCACCCGAGAGCGATTTTTTCCATGCCAACCTAACCAGAGTGACGGGAGCGGCACAATTCAGAAAAAGTGCTCAGCTCGCCGAGAAAATGCAATTTAAGCAATAAAATTAAAAATGCTTATAAAACATAAACCAAACGTTGGAGGTGGTCATTTCTTCATGCGCAGTGATAAACTCGGCACTCTAAAGCACCCGAGAGCGTTTTTTTCGATGCCAACCTAACCAGAGTGACGGGAGCGGCACAATTCAGAAAAAGTGCTCAGCTCGCCGAGAAAATGCGATTTAAGCAATAAAATTAAAAATGCGTATAAAACATAAACCAAACGTTGGAGGTGGCCATTTCTTCATGCGCAGTGATAAACTCGGCACTCTAAAGCACCCGAGAGCGTTTTTTTCCATGCCAACCTAACCAGAGTGACGGGAGCGGCACAATTCAGAAAAAGTGCTCAGCTCGCCGAGAAAATGCGATTTAAGCAATAAAATTAAAAATGCTTATAAAACATAAACCAAACGTTGGAGGTGGTCATTTCTTCATGCGCAGTGATAAACTCGGCACTCTAAAGCACCCGAGAGCGTTTTTTTCCATGCCAACCTAACCAGAGTGACGGGAGCGGCACAATTCAGAAAAAGTGCTCAGCTCGCCGAGAAAATGCGATTTAAGCAATAAAATTAGAAATGCTTATAAAACATAAACCAAACGTTGGAGGTGGCCATTTCTTCATGCGCAGTGATAAACTCGGCACTCTAAAGCACCCGAGAGCGTTTTTTTCCATGCCAACCTAACCAGAGTGACGGGAGCGGCACAATTCAGAAAAAGTGCTCAGCTCGCCGAGAAAATGCGATTTAAGCAATAAAATTAAAAATGCTTATAAAACATAAACCAAACGTTGGAGGTGGCCATTTCTTCATGCGCAGTGATAAACTCGGCACTCTAAAGCACCCGAGAGCGTTTTTTTCCATGCCTAACCAGAGTGACGGGAGCGGCACAATTCAGAAAAAGTGCTCAGCTCGCCGAGAAAATGCGATTTAAGCAATAAAATTAAAAATGCTTATAAAACATAAACCAAACGTTGGAGGTGGTCATTTCTTCATGCGCAGTGATAAACTCGGCACTCTAAAGCACCCGAGAGCGTTTTTTTCCATGCCAACCTAACCAGAGTGACAGGAGCGGCACAATTCAGAAAAAGTGCTCAGCTCGCCGAGAAAATGCGATTTAAGCAATAAAATTAAAAATGCTTATAAAACATAAACCAAACGTTGGAGGTGGTCTTTTCTTCATGCGCAGTGATAAACTCGGCACTCTAAAGCACCCGAGAGCGTTTTTTTCCATGCCAACCTAAACAGAGTGACGGGAGCGGCACAATTCAGAAAAAGTGCTCAGCTCGCCGAGAAAATGCGATTTAAGCAATAAAATTAAAAATGCTTATAAAACATAAACCAAACGTTGTAGATGGTCATTTCTTATTACGCAGTAATAAACTCGGCACTCTAAAGCACCCGAGAGCGTTTTTTTCCATGCCAACCTAACCAGAGTGACGGGAGCGGCACAATTCAGAAAAAGTGCTCAGCTCGCCGAGAAAATGCGATTTAAGCAATAAAATTAAAAATGCTTATAAAACATAAACCAAACGTTGGAGGTGGTCATTTCTTCATGCACAGTGATAAACTCGGCACTCTAAAGCACCCGAGAGCGTTTTTTTCCATGCCAACCTAACCAGAGTGACGGGAGCGGCACAATTCAGAAAAAGTGCTCAGCTCGCCGAGAAAATGCGATTTAAGCAATAAAATTAAAAATGCTTATAAAACATAAACCAAACGTTGGAGGTGGTCATTTCTTCATGCGCAGTGATAAACTCGGCACTCTAAAGCACCCGAGAGCGTTTTTTTCGATGCCAACCTAACCAGAGTGACGGGAGCGGCACAATTCAGAAAAAGTGCTCAGCTCGCCGAGAAAATGCGATTTAAGCAATAAAATTAAAAATGCTTATAAAACATAAACCAAACGTTGGAGGTGGTCATTTCTTCATGCGCAGTGATAAACTCGGCACTCTAAAGCACCCGAGAGCGTTTTTTTCCATGCCAACCTAACCAGAGTGACGGGAGCGGCACAATTCAGAAAAAGTGCTCAGCTCGCCGAGAAAATGCGATTTAAGCAATAAAATTAAAAATGCTTATAAAACATAAACCAAACGTTGGAGGTGGTCATTTCTTCATGCGCAGTGATAAACTCGGCACTCTAAAGCACCCGAGAGCGTTTTTTTCCATGCCAACCTAACCAGAGTGACGGGAGCGGCACAATTCAGAAAAAGTGCTCAGCTCGCCGAGAAAATGCGATTTAAGCAATAAAATTAAAAATGCTTATAAAACATAAACCAAACGTTGGAGGTGGTCATTTCTTATTACGCAGTAATAAACTCGGCACTCTAAAGCACCCGAGAGCGTTTTTTTCCATGCCAACCTAACCAGAGTGACGGGAGCGGCACAATTCAGAAAAAGTGCTCAGCTCGCCGAGAAAATGCAATTTAAGCAATAAAATTTAAAATGCTTATAAAACATAAACCAAACGTTGTAGATGGTCATTTCTTATTACGCAGTAATAAACTCGGCACTCTAAAGCACCCGAGAGCGTTTTTTTCCATGCCAACCTAACCAGAGTGACGGGAGCGGCACAATTCAGAAAAAGTGCTCAGCTCGCCGAGAAAATGCGATTTAAGCAATAAAATTAAAAATGCTTATAAAACATAAACCAAACGTTGGAGGTGGTCATTTTTCATGCGCAGTGATAAACTCGGCACTCTAAAGCACCCGAGAGCGTTTTTTTCCATGCCAACCTAACCAGAGTGACGGGAGCGGCACAATTCAGAAAAAGTGCTCAGCTCGCCGAGAAAATGCGATTTAAGCAATAAAATTAAAAATGCTTATAAAACATAAACCAAACGTTGGAGGTGGTCATTTCTTCATGCGCAGTGATAAACTCGGCACTCTAAAGCACCCGAGAGCGTTTTTTTCGATGCCAACCTAACCAGAGTGACGCGAGCGGCACAATTCAGAAAAAGTGCTCAGCTCGCCGAGAAAATGCAATTTAAGCAATAAAATTTAAAATGCTTATAAAACATAAACCAAACGTTGTAGATGGTCATTTCTTATTACGCAGTAATAAACTCGGCACTCTAAACACCCGAGAGCGTTTTTTTTCCATGCCAACCTAACCAGAGTGACGGGAGCGGCAAAATTCAGAAAAAGTGCTCAGCTCGCCGAGAAAATGCGATTTAAGCAATAAAATTAAAAATGCTTATAAAACATAAACCAAACGTTGGAGGTGGTCATTTCTTCATGCGCAGTGATAAACTCGGCACTCTAAAGCACCCGAGAGCGTTTTTTTCCATGCCAACCTAACCAGAGTGACGGGAGCGGCACAATTCAGAAAAAGTGCTCAGCTCGCCGAGAAAATGCGATTTAAGCAATAAAATTAAAAATGCTTATAAAACATAAACCAAACGTTGGAGGTGGTCATTTCTTCATGCGCAGTGATAAACTCGGCACTCTAAAGCACCCGAGAGCGTTTTATTTGATGCCAACCTAACCAGAGTGACGGGAGCGGCACAATTCAGAAAAAGTGCTCAGCTCGCCGAGAAAATGCGATTTAAGCAATAAAATTAAAAATGCTTATAAAACATAAACCAAACGTTGGAGGTGGTCATTTCTTCATGCGCAGTGATAAACTCGGCACTCTAAAGCACCCGAGAGCGTTTTTTTCGATGCCAACCTAACCAGAGTGACGGGAGCGGCACAATTCAGAAAAAGCGCTCAGCTCGCCGAGAAAATGCGATTTAAGCAATAAAATTAAAAATGCTTATAAAACATAAACCAAACGTTGGAGGTGGTCATTTCTTCATGCACAGTGATAAACTCGGCACTCTAAAGCACCCGAGAGCGTTTTTTTCGATGCCAACCTAACCAGAGTGACGGGAGCGGCACAATTCAGAAAAAGTGCTCAGCTCGCCGAGAAAATGCGATTTAAGCAATAAAATTAAAAATGCTTATAAAACATAAACCAAACGTTGTAAATGGTCATTTCTTATTACGCAGTAATAAACTCGGCACTCTAAAGCACCCGAGAGCGTTTTTTCGATGCCAACCTAACCAGAGTGACGGGAGCGGCACAATACAGAAAAAGCGCTCAGCTCGCCGAGAAAATGCGATTTAAGCAATAAAATTAAAAATGCTTATAAAACATAAACCAAACGTTGGAGGTGGTCTTTTCTTCATGCGCAGTGATAAACTCGGCACTCTAAAGCACCCGAGAGCGTTTTTTTCCATGCCAACCTAAACAGAGTGACGGGAGCGGCACAATTCAGAAAAAGTGCTCAGCTCGCCGAGAAAATGCGATTTAAGCAATAAAATTAAAAATGCTTATAAAACATAAACCAAACGTTGTAGATGGTCATTTCTTATTACGCAGTAATAAACTCGGCACTCTAAAGCACCCGAGAGCGTTTTTTCCATGCCAACCTAACCAGAGTGACGGGAGCGGCACAATTCAGAAAAAGTGCTCAGCTCGCCGAGAAAATGCGATTTAAGCAATAAAATTAAAAATGCTTATAAAACATAAACCAAACGTTGGAGGTGGTCATTTCTTCATGCACAGTGATAAACTCGGCACTCTAAAGCACCCGAGAGCGTTTTTTTCGATGCCAACCTAACCAGAGTGACGGGAGCGGCACAATTCAGAAAAAGTGCTCAGCTCGCCGAGAAAATGCGATTTAAGCAATAAAATTAAAAATGCTTATAAAACCTAAACCAAACGTTGGAGGTGGTCATTTCTTCATGCGCAGTGATAAACTCGGCACTCTAAAGCACCCGAGAGCGTTTTTTTGGATGCCAACCTAACCAGAGTGACGGGAGCGGCACAATTCAGAAAAAGTGCTCAGCTCGCCGAGAAAATGCGATTTAAGCAATAAAATTAAAAATGCTTATAAAACATAAACCAAACGTTGGAGGTGGTCATTTCTTCATGCGCAGTGATAAACTCGGCACTCTAAAGCACCCGAGAGCGTTTTATTCGATGCCAACCTAACCAGAGTGACGGGAGCGGCACAATTCAGAAAAAGTGCTCAGCTCGCCGAGAAAATGCGATTTAAGCAATAAAATTAAAAATGCTTATAAAACATAAACCAAACGTTGGAGGTGGTCATTTCTTCATGCGCAGTGATAAACTCGGCACTCTAAAGCACCCGAGAGCGTTTTTTTCGATGCCAACCTAACCAGAGTGACGGGAGCGGCACAATTCAGAAAAAGTGCTCAGCTCGCCGAGAAAATGCGATTTAAGCAATAAAATTAAAAATGCTTATAAAACATAAACCAAACGTTGGAGTTGGTCATTTCTTCATGCGCAGTGATAAACTCGGCACTCTAAAGCACCCGAGAGCGTTTTTTTCGATGCCAACCTAACCAGAGTGACGGGAGCGGCACAATTCAGAAAAAGTGCTCAGCTCGCCGAGAAAATGCGATTTAAGCAATAAAATTAAAAATGCTTATAAAACATAAACCAAACGTTGGAGGTGGTCATTTCTTCATGCGCAGTGATAAACTCGGCACTCTAAAGCACCCGAGAGCGTTTTATTCGATGCCAACCTAACCAGAGTGACGGGAGCGGCACAATTCAGAAAAAGCGCTCAGCTCGCCGAGAAAATGCGATTTAAGCAATAAAATTAAAAATGCTTATAAAACTAAACCAAACGTTGGAGGTGGTCATTTCTTCATGCACAGTGATAAACTCGGCACTCTAAAGCACCCGAGAGCGTTTTTTTCGATGCCAACCTAACCAGAGTGACGGGAGCGGCACAATTCAGAAAAAGTGCTCAGCTCGCCGAGAAAATGCGATTTAAGCAATAAAATTAAAAATGCTTATAAAACATAAACCAAACGTTGGAGGTGGTCATTTCTTCATGCACAGTGATAAACTCGGCACTCTAAAGCACCCGAGAGCGTTTTTTTCCATGCCAACCTAACCAGAGTGACGGGAGCGGCACAATTCAGAAAAAGTGCTCAGCTCGCCGAGAAAATGCGATTGAAGCAATAAAATTAAAAATGCTTATAAAACATAAACCAAACGTTGGAGGTGGTCATTTCTTCATGCGCAGTGATAAACTCGGCACTCTAAAGCACCCGAGAGCGTTTTTTTCGATGCCAACCTAACCAGAGTGACGGGAGCGGCACAATTCAGAAAAAGCGCTCAGCTCGCCGAGAAAATGCGATTTAAGCAATAAAATTAAAAATGCTTATAAAACATAAACCAAACGTTGGAGGTGGTCATTTCTTCATGCGCAGTGATAAACTCGGCACTCTAAAGCACCCGAGAGCGTTTTTTTCGATGCCAACCTAACCAGAGTGACGGGAGCGGCACAATTCAGAAAAAGTGCTCAGCTCGCCGAGAAAATGCGATTTAAGCAATAAAATTAAAAATGCTTATAAAACATAAACCAAACGTTGGAGGTGGTCATTTCTTCATGCGCAGTGATAAACTCGGCACTCTAAAGCACCCGAGAGCGTTTTTTTCGATGCCAACCTAACCAGAGTGACGGGAGCGGCACAATTCAGAAAAAGTGCTCAGCTCGCCGAGAAAATGCGATTTAAGCAATAAAATTAAAAATGCTTATAAAACATAAACCAAACGTTGTAAATGGTCATTTCTTATTACGCAGTAATAAACTCGGCACTCTAAAGCACCCGAGAGCGTTTTTTTCGATGCCAACCTAACCAGAGTGACGGGAGCGGCACAATTCAGAAAAAGCGCTCAGCTCGCCGAGAAAATGCGATTTAAGCAATAAAATTAAAAATGCTTATAAAACATAAACCAAACGTTGGAGGTGGTCTTTTCTTCATGTGCAGTGATAAACTCGGCACTCTAAAGCACCCGAGAGCGTTTTTTTCCATGCCAACCTAAACAGAGTGACGGGAGCGGCACAATTCAGAAAAAGTGCTCAGCTCGCCGAGAAAATGCGATTTAAGCAATAAAATTAAAAATGCTTATAAAACATAAACCAAACGTTGTAGATGGTCATTTCTTATTACGCAGTAATAAACTCGGCACTCTAAAGCACCCGAGAGCGTTTTTTTCCATGCCAACCTAACCAGAGTGACGGGAGCGGCACAATTCAGAAAAAGTGCTCAGCTCGCCGAGAAAATGCGATTTAAGCAATAAAATTAAAAATGCTTATAAAACATAAACCAAACGTTGGAGGTGGTCATTTCTTCATGCGCAGTGATAAACTCGGCACTCTAAAGCACCCGAGAGCGTTTTTTTCGATGCCAACCTAACCAGAGTGACGGGAGCGGCACAATTCAGAAAAAGTGCTCAGCTCGCCGAGAAAATGCGATTTAAGCAATAAAATTAAAAATGCTTATAAAACATAAACCAAACGTTGTAGATGGTCATTTCTTATTACGCAGTAATAAACTCGGCACTCTAAAGCACCCGAGAGCGTTTTTTTCCATGCCAACCTAACCAGAGTGACGGGAGCGGCACAATTCAGAAAAAGTGCTCAGCTCGCCGAGAAAATGCGATTTAAGCAATAAAATTAAAAATGCTTATAAAACATAAACCAAACGTTGGAGGTGGTCATTTCTTCATGCGCAGTGATAAACTCGGCACTCTAAAGCACCCGAGAGCGTTTTATTCGATGCCAACCTAACCAGAGTGACGGGAGCGGCACAATTCAGAAAAAGCGCTCAGCTCGCCGAGAAAATGCGATTTAAGCAATAAAATTAAAAATGCTTATAAAACATAAACCAAACGTTGGAGGTGGTCATTTCTTCATGCGCAGTGATAAACTCGGCACTCTAAAGCACCCGAGAGCGTTTTTTTCCATGCCAACCTAACCAGAGTGACGGGAGCGGCACAATTCAGAAAAAGTGCTCAGCTCGCCGAGAAAATGCGATTTAAGCAATAAAATTAAAAATGCTTATAAAACATAAACCAAACGTTGGAGGTGGTCATTTCTTCATGCGCAGTGATAAACTCGGCACTCTAAAGCACCCGAGAGCGTTTTTTTCGATGCCAACCTAACCAGAGTGACGGGAGCGGCACAATTCAGAAAAAGTGCTCAGCTCGCCGAGTAAATGCGATTTAAGCAATAAAATTAAAAATGCTTATAAAACATAAACCAAACGTTGGAGGTGGTCATTTCTTCATGCGCAGTGATAAACTCGGCACTCTAAAGCACCCGAGAGCGTTTTTTTCGATGCCAACCTAACCAGAGTGACGGGAGCGGCACAATTCAGAAAAAGTGCTCAGCTCGCCGAGAAAATGCGATTTAAGCAATAAAATTAAAAATGCTTATAAAACATAAACCAAACGTTGTAGATGGTCATTTCTTATTACGCAGTAATAAACTCGGCACTCTAAAGCACCCGAGAGCGTTTTTTTCGATGCCAACCTAACCAGAGTGACGGGAGCGGCACAATTCAGAAAAAGCGCTCAGCTCGCCGAGAAAATGCGATTTAAGCAATAAAATTAAAAATGCTTATAAAACATAAACCAAACGTTGGAGGTGGTCATTTCTTCATGCACAGTGATAAACTCGGCACTCTAAAGCACCCGAGAGCGTTTTTTTCGATGCCAACCTAACCAGAGTGACGGGAGCGGCACAATTCAGAAAAAGTGCTCAGCTCGCCGAGAAAATGCGATTTAAGCAATAAAATTAAAAATGCTTATAAAACATAAACCAAACGTTGTAAATGGTCATTTCTTATTACGCAGTAATAAACTCGGCACTCTAAAGCACCCGAGAGCGTTTTTTCGATGCCAACCTAACCAGAGTGACGGGAGCGGCACAATACAGAAAAAGCGCTCAGCTCGCCGAGAAAATGCGATTTAAGCAATAAAATTAAAAATGCTTATAAAACATAAACCAAACGTTGGAGGTGGTCTTTTCTTCATGCGCAGTGATAAACTCGGCACTCTAAAGCACCCGAGAGCGTTTTTTTCCATGCCAACCTAAACAGAGTGACGGGAGCGGCACAATTCAGAAAAAGTGCTCAGCTCGCCGAGAAAATGCGATTTAAGCAATAAAATTAAAAATGCTTATAAAATATAAACCAAACGTTGTAGATGGTCATTTCTTATTACGCAGTAATAAACTCGGCACTCTAAAGCACCCGAGAGCGTTTTTTTCCATGCCAACCTAACCAGAGTGACGGGAGCGGCACAATTCAGAAAAAGTGCTCAGCTCGCCGAGAAAATGCGATTTAAGCAATAAAATTAAAAATGCTTATAAAACATAAACCAAACGTTGGAGGTGGTCATTTCTTCATGCGCAGTGATAAACTCGGCACTCTAAAGCACCCGAGAGCGTTTTTTTCGATGCCAACCTAACCAGAGTGACGGGAGCGGCACAATTCAGAAAAAGTGCTCAGCTCGCCGAGAAAATGCGATTTAAGCAATAAAATTAAAAATGCTTATAAAACATAAACCAAACGTTGGAGGTGGTCATTTCTTCATGCACAGTGATAAACTCGGCACTCTAAAGCACCCGAGAGCGTTTTTTTCCATGCCAACCTAACCAGAGTGACGGGAGCGGCACAATTCAGAAAAAGTGCTCAGCTCGCCGAGAAAATGCGATTTAAGCAATAAAATTAAAAATGCTTATAAAACATAAACCAAACGTTGGAGGTGGTCATTTCTTCATGCGCAGTGATAAACTCGGCACTTTAAAGCACCCGAGAGCGTTTTTTTCCATGCCAACCTAACCAGAGTGACGGGAGCGGCACAATTCAGAAAAAGTGCTCAGCTCGCCGAGAAAATGCGATTTAAGCAATAAAATTAAAAATGCTTATAAAACATAAACCAAACGTTGGAGGTGGTCATTTCTTCATGCACAGTGATAAACTCGGCACTCTAAAGCACCCGAGAGCGTTTTTTTCGATGCCAACCTAACCAGAGTGACGGGAGCGGCACAATTCAGAAAAAGTGCTCAGCTCGCCGAGAAAATGCGATTTAAGCAACAAAATTAAAAATGCTTATAAAACCTAAACCAAACGTTGGAGGTGGTCATTTCTTCATGCGCAGTGATAAACTCGGCACTCTAAAGCACCCGAGAGCGTTTTTTTGGATGCCAACCTAACCAGAGTGACGGGAGCGGCACAATTCAGAAAAAGTGCTCAGCTCGCCGAGAAAATGCGATTTAAGCAATAAAATTAAAAATGCTTATAAAACATAAACCAAACGTTGGAGGTGGTCATTTCTTCATGCGCAGTGATAAACTCGGCACTCTAAAGCACCCGAGAGCGTTTTATTCGATGCCAACCTAACCAGAGTGACGGGAGCGGCACAATTCAGAAAAAGTGCTCAGCTCGCCGAGAAAATGCGATTTAAGCAATAAAATTAAAAATGCTTATAAAACATAAACCAAACGTTGGAGGTGGTCATTTCTTCATGCGCAGTGATAAACTCGGCACTCTAAAGCACCCGAGAGCGTTTTTTTCGATGCCAACCTAACCAGAGTGACGGGAGCGGCACATTTCAGAAAAAGTGCTCAGCTCGCCGAGAAAATGCGATTTAAGCAATAAAATTAAAAATGCTTATAAAACATAAACCAAACGTTGGAGTTGGTCATTTCTTCATGCGCAGTGATAAACTCGGCACTCTAAAGCACCCGAGAGCGTTTTTTTCGATGCCAACCTAACCAGAGTGACGGGAGCGGCACAATTCAGAAAAAGTGCTCAGCTCGCCGAGAAAATGCGATTTAAGCAATAAAATTAAAAATGCTTATAAAACATAAACCAAACGTTGGAGGTGGTCATTTCTTCATGCGCAGTGATAAACTCGGCACTCTAAAGCACCCAAGAGCGTTTTTTTCGATGCCAACCTAACCAGAGTGACGGGAGCGGCACAATTCAGAAAAAGCGCTCAGCTCGCCGAGAAAATGCGATTTAAGCAATAAAATTAAAAATGCTTATAAAACATAAACCAAACGTTGGAGGTGGTCATTTCTTCATGCACAGTGATAAACTCGGCACTCTAAAGCACCCGAGAGCGTTTTTTTCGATGCCAACCTAACCAGAGTGACGGGAGCGGCACAATTCAGAAAAAGTGCTCAGCTCGCCGAGAAAATGCGATTTAAGCAATAAAATTAAAAATGCTTATAAAACATAAACCAAACGTTGTAGATGGTCATTTCTTATTACGCAGTAATAAACTCGGCACTCTAAAGCACCCGAGAGCGTTTTTTTCGATGCCAACCTAACCAGAGTGACGGGAGCGGCACAATTCAGAAAAAGCGCTCAGCTCGCCGAGAAAATGCGATTTAAGCAATAAAATTAAAAATGCTTATAAAACATAAACCAAACGTTGGAGGTGGTCATTTCTTCATGCACAGTGATAAACTCGGCACTCTAAAGCACCCGAGAGCGTTTTTTTCGATGCCAACCTAACCAGAGTGACGGGAGCGGCACAATTCAGAAAAAGTGCTCAGCTCGCCGAGAAAATGCGATTTAAGCAATAAAATTAAAAATGCTTATAAAACATAAACCAAACGTTGTAAATGGTCATTTCTTATTACGCAGTAATAAACTCGGCACTCTAAAGCACCCGAGAGCGTTTTTTTCGATGCCAACCTAACCAGAGTGACGGGAGCGGCACAATTCAGAAAAAGCGCTCAGCTCGCCGAGAAAATGCGATTTAAGCAATAAAATTAAAAATGCTTATAAAACATAAACCAAACGTTGGAGGTGGTCTTTTCTTCATGTGCAGTGATAAACTCGGCACTCTAAAGCACCCGAGAGCGTTTTTTTCCATGCCAACCTAAACAGAGTGACGGGAGCGGCACAATTCAGAAAAAGTGCTCAGCTCGCCGAGAAAATGCGATTTAAGCAAAAAAATTAAAAATGCTTATAAAACATAAACCAAACGTTGTAGATGGTCATTTCTTATTACGCAGTAATAAACTCGGCACTCTAAAGCACCCGAGAGCGTTTTTTTCCATGCCAACCTAACCAGAGTGACGGGAGCGGCACAATTCAGAAAAAGTGCTCAGCTCGCCGAGAAAATGCGATTTAAGCAATAAAATTAAAAATGCTTATAAAAGATAAACCAAACGTTGGAGGTGGTCATTTCTTCATGCGCAGTGATAAACTCGGCACTCTAAAGCACCCGAGAGCGTTTTTTTCGATGCCAACCTAACCAGAGTGACGGGAGCGGCACAATTCAGAAAAAGTGCTCAGCTCGCCGAGAAAATGCGATTTAAGCAATAAAATTAAAAATGCTTATAAAACATAAACCAAACGTTGGAGGTGGTCATTTCTTCATGCGCAGTGATAAACTCGGCACTCTAAAGCACCCGAGAGCGTTTTTTTCGATGCCAACCTAACCAGAGTGACGGGAGCGGCACAATTCAGAAAAAGTGCTCAGCTCGCCGAGAAAATGCGATTTAAGCAATAAAATTAAAAATGCTTATAAAACATAAACCAAACGTTGGAGGTGGTCATTTCTTCATGCGCAGTGATAAACTCGGCACTCTAAAGCACCCGAGAGCGTTTTTTTCGATGCCAACCTAACCAGAGTGACGGGAGCGGCACAATTCAGAAAAAGTGCTCAGCTCGCCGAGAAAATGCGATTTAAGCAATAAAATTAAAAATGCTTATAAAACATAAACCAAACGTTGTAAATGGTCATTTCTTATTACGCAGTAATAAACTCGGCACTCTAAAGCACCCGAGAGCGTTTTTTTCGATGCCAACCTAACCAGAGTGACGGGAGCGGCACAATTCAGAAAAAGCGCTCAGCTCGCCGAGAAAATGCGATTTAAGCAATAAAATTAAAAATGCTTATAAAACATAAACCAAACGTTGGAGGTGGTCTTTTCTTCATGTGCAGTGATAAACTCGGCACTCTAAAGCACCCGAGAGCGTTTTTTTCCATGCCAACCTAAACAGAGTGACGGGAGCGGCACAATTCAGAAAAAGTGCTCAGCTCGCCGAGAAAATGCGATTTAAGCAATAAAATTAAAAATGCTTATAAAACATAAACCAAACGTTGTAGATGGTCATTTCTTATTACGCAGTAATAAACTCGGCACTCTAAAGCACCCGAGAGCGTTTTTTTCCATGCCAACCTAACCAGAGTGACGGGAGCGGCACAATTCAGAAAAAGTGCTCAGCTCGCCGAGAAAATGCGATTTAAGCAATAAAATTAAAAATGCTTATAAAACATAAACCAAACGTTGGAGGTGGTCATTTCTTCATGCGCAGTGATAAACTCGGCACTCTAAAGCACCCGAGAGCGTTTTTTTCGATGCCAACCTAACCAGAGTGACGGGAGCGGCACAATTCAGAAAAAGTGCTCAGCTCGCCGAGAAAATGCGATTTAAGCAATAAAATTAAAAATGCTTATAAAACATAAACCAAACGTTGTAGATGGTCATTTCTTATTACGCAGTAATAAACTCGGCACTCTAAAGCACCCGAGAGCCTTTTTTTCCATGCCAACCTAACCAGAGTGACGGGAGCGGCACAATTCAGAAAAAGTGCTCAGCTCGCCGAGAAAATGCGATTTAAGCAATAAAATTAAAAATGCTTATAAAACATAAACCAAACGTTGGAGGTGGTCATTTCTTCATGCGCAGTGATAAACTCGGCACTCTAAAGCACCCGAGAGCGTTTTTTTCCATGCCAACCTAACCAGAGTGACGGGAGCGGCACAATTCAGAAAAAGTGCTCAGCTCGCCGAGAAAATGCGATTTAAGCAATAAAATTAAAAATGCTTATAAAACATAAACCAAACGTTGGAGGTGGTCATTTCTTCATGCGCAGTGATAAACTCGGCACTCTAAAGCACCCGAGAGCGTTTTTTTCCATGCCAACCTAACCAGAGTGACGGGAGCGGCACAATTCAGAAAAAGTGCTCAGCTCGCCGAGAAAATGCGATTTAAGCAATAAAATTAAAAATGCTTATAAAACATAAACCAAACGTTGTAGATGGTCATTTCTTATTACGCAGTAATAAACTCGGCACTCTAAAGCACCCGAGAGCGTTTTTTTCCATGCCAACCTAACCAGAGTGACGGGAGCGGCACAATTCAGAAAAAGTGCTCAGCTCGCCGAGAAAATGCGATTTAAGCAATAAAATTAAAAATGCTTATAAAACATAAACCAAACGTTGGAGGTGGTCATTTCTTCATGCGCAGTGATAAACTCGGCACTCTAAAGCACCCGAGAGCGTTTTATTCGATGCCAACCTAACCAGAGTGACGGGAGCGGCACAATTCAGAAAAAGCGCTCAGCTCGCCGAGAAAATGCGATTTAAGCAATAAAATTAAAAATGCTTATAAAACATAAACCAAACGTTGGAGGTGGTCATTTCTTCATGCGCAGTGATAAACTCGGCACTCTAAAGCACCCGAGAGCGTTTTTTTCGATGCCAACCTAACCAGAGTGACGGGAGCGGCACAATTCAGAAAAAGCGCTCAGCTCGCCGAGAAAATGCGATTTAAGCAATAAAATTAAAAATGCTTATAAAACATAAACCAAACGTTGGAGGTGGTCATTTCTTCATGCACAGTGATAAACTCGGCACTCTAAAGCACCCGAGAGCGTTTTTTTCGATGCCAACCTAACCAGAGTGACGGGAGCGGCACAATTCAGAAAAAGTGCTCAGCTCGCCGAGAAAATGCGATTTAAGCAATAAAATTAAAAATGCTTATAAAACATAAACCAAACGTTGTAAATGGTCATTTCTTATTACGCAGTAATAAACTCGGCACTCTAAAGCACCCGAGAGCGTTTTTTCGATGCCAACCTAACCAGAGTGACGGGAGCGGCACAATACAGAAAAAGCGCTCAGCTCGCCGAGAAAATGCGATTTAAGCAATAAAATTAAAAATGCTTATAAAACATAAACCAAACGTTGGAGGTGGTCTTTTCTTCATGCGCAGTGATAAACTCGGCACTCTAAAGCACCCGAGAGCGTTTTTTTCCATGCCAACCTAAACAGAGTGACGGGAGCGGCACAATTCAGAAAAAGTGCTCAGCTCGCCGAGAAAATGCGATTTAAGCAATAAAATTAAAAATGCTTATAAAATATAAACCAAACGTTGTAGATGGTCATTTCTTATTACGCAGTAATAAACTCGGCACTCTAAAGCACCCGAGAGCGTTTTTTTCCATGCCAACCTAACCAGAGTGACGGGAGCGGCACAATTCAGAAAAAGTGCTCAGCTCGCCGAGAAAATGCGATTTAAGCAATAAAATTAAAAATGCTTATAAAACATAAACCAAACGTTGGAGGTGGTCATTTCTTCATGCGCAGTGATAAACTCGGCACTCTAAAGCACCCGAGAGCGTTTTTTTCGATGCCAACCTAACCAGAGTGACGGGAGCGGCACAATTCAGAAAAAGTGCTCAGCTCGCCGAGAAAATGCGATTTAAGCAATAAAATTAAAAATGCTTATAAAACATAAACCAAACGTTGGAGGTGGTCATTTCTTCATGCACAGTGATAAACTCGGCACTCTAAAGCACCCGAGAGCGTTTTTTTCCATGCCAACCTAACCAGAGTGACGGGAGCGGCACAATTCAGAAAAAGTGCTCAGCTCGCCGAGAAAATGCGATTTAAGCAATAAAATTAAAAATGCTTATAAAACATAAACCAAACGTTGGAGGTGGTCATTTCTTCATGCGCAGTGATAAACTCGGCACTCTAAAGCACCCGAGAGCGTTTTTTTCCATGCCAACCTAACCAGAGTGACGGGAGCGGCACAATTCAGAAAAAGTGCTCAGCTCGCCGAGAAAATGCGATTTAAGCAATAAAATTAAAAATGCTTATAAAACATAAACCAAACGTTGGAGGTGGTCATTTCTTCATGCACAGTGATAAACTCGGCACTCTAAAGCACCCGAGAGCGTTTTTTTCGATGCCAACCTAACCAGAGTGACGGGAGCGGCACAATTCAGAAAAAGTGCTCAGCTCGCCGAGAAAATGCGATTTAAGCAATAAAATTAAAAATGCTTATAAAACCTAAACCAAACGTTGGAGGTGGTCATTTCTTCATGCGCAGTGATAAACTCGGCACTCTAAAGCACCCGAGAGCGTTTTTTTGGATGCCAACCTAACCAGAGTGACGGGAGCGGCACAATTCAGAAAAAGTGCTCAGCTCGCCGAGAAAATGCGATTTAAGCAATAAAATTAAAAATGCTTATAAAACATAAACCAAACGTTGGAGGTGGTCATTTCTTCATGCGCAGTGATAAACTCGGCACTCTAAAGCACCCGAGAGCGTTTTATTCGATGCCAACCTAACCAGAGTGACGGGAGCGGCACAATTCAGAAAAAGTGCTCAGCTCGCCGAGAAAATGCGATTTAAGCAATAAAATTAAAAATGCTAATAAAACATAAACAAACGTTGGAGGTGGTCATTTCTTCATGCGCAGTGATAAACTCGGCACTCTAAAGCACCCGAGAGCGTTTTTTTCGATGCCAACCTAACCAGAGTGACGGGAGCGGCACATTTCAGAAAAAGTGCTCAGCTCGCCGAGAAAATGCGATTTAAGCAATAAAATTAAAAATGCTTATAAAACATAAACCAAACGTTGGAGTTGGTCATTTCTTCATGCGCAGTGATAAACTCGGCACTCTAAAGCACCCGAGAGCGTTTTTTTCGATGCCAACCTAACCAGAGTGACGGGAGCGGCACAATTCAGAAAAAGTGCTCAGCTCGCCGAGAAAATGCGATTTAAGCAATAAAATTAAAAATGCTTATAAAACATAAACCAAACGTTGGAGGTGGTCATTTCTTCATGCGCAGTGATAAACTCGGCACTCTAAAGCACCCAAGAGCGTTTTTTTCGATGCCAACCTAACCAGAGTGACGGGAGCGGCACAATTCAGAAAAAGCGCTCAGCTCGCCGAGAAAATGCGATTTAAGCAATAAAATTAAAAATGCTTATAAAACATAAACCAAACGTTGGAGGTGGTCATTTCTTCATGCACAGTGATAAACTCGGCACTCTAAAGCACCCGAGAGCGTTTTTTTCGATGCCAACCTAACCAGAGTGACGGGAGCGGCACAATTCAGAAAAAGTGCTCAGCTCGCCGAGAAAATGCGATTTAAGCAATAAAATTAAAAATGCTTATAAAACATAAACCAAACGTTGTAGATGGTCATTTCTTATTACGCAGTAATAAACTCGGCACTCTAAAGCACCCGAGAGCGTTTTTTTCGATGCCAACCTAACCAGAGTGACGGGAGCGGCACAATTCAGAAAAAGCGCTCAGCTCGCCGAGAAAATGCGATTTAAGCAATAAAATTAAAAATGCTTATAAAACATAAACCAAACGTTGGAGGTGGTCATTTCTTCATGCACAGTGATAAACTCGGCACTCTAAAGCACCCGAGAGCGTTTTTTTCGATGCCAACCTAACCAGAGTGACGGGAGCGGCACAATTCAGAAAAAGTGCTCAGCTCGCCGAGAAAATGCGATTTAAGCAATAAAATTAAAAATGCTTATAAAACATAAACCAAACGTTGTAAATGGTCATTTCTTATTACGCAGTAATAAACTCGGCACTCTAAAGCACCCGAGAGCGTTTTTTTCGATGCCAACCTAACCAGAGTGACGGGAGCGGCACAATTCAGAAAAAGCGCTCAGCTCGCCGAGAAAATGCGATTTAAGCAATAAAATTAAAAATGCTTATAAAACATAAACCAAACGTTGGAGGTGGTCTTTTCTTCATGTGCAGTGATAAACTCGGCACTCTAAAGCACCCGAGAGCGTTTTTTTCCATGCCAACCTAAACAGAGTGACGGGAGCGGCACAATTCAGAAAAAGTGCTCAGCTCGCCGAGAAAATGCGATTTAAGCAATAAAATTAAAAATGCTTATAAAACATAAACCAAACGTTGTAGATGGTCATTTCTTATTACGCAGTAATAAACTCGGCACTCTAAAGCACCCGAGAGCGTTTTTTTCCATGCCAACCTAACCAGAGTGACGGGAGCGGCACAATTCAGAAAAAGTGCTCAGCTCGCCGAGAAAATGCGATTTAAGCAATAAAATTAAAAATGCTTATAAAACATAAACCAAACGTTGGAGGTGGTCATTTCTTCATGCGCAGTGATAAACTCGGCACTCTAAAGCACCCGAGAGCGTTTTTTTCGATGCCAACCTAACCAGAGTGACGGGAGCGGCACAATTCAGAAAAAGTGCTCAGCTCGCCGAGAAAATGCGATTTAAGCAATAAAATTAAAAATGCTTATAAAACATAAACCAAACGTTGGAGGTGGTCATTTCTTCATGCGCAGTGATAAACTCGGCACTCTAAAGCACCCGAGAGCGTTTTTTTCGATGCCAACCTAACCAGAGTGACGGGAGCGGCACAATTCAGAAAAAGTGCTCAGCTCGCCGAGAAAATGCGATTTAAGCAATAAAATTAAAAATGCTTATAAAACATAAACCAAACGTTGGAGGTGGTCATTTCTTCATGCGCAGTGATAAACTCGGCACTCTAAAGCACCCGAGAGCGTTTTTTTCGATGCCAACCTAACCAGAGTGACGGGAGCGGCACAATTCAGAAAAAGTGCTCAGCTCGCCGAGAAAATGCGATTTAAGCAATAAAATTAAAAATGCTTATAAAACATAAACCAAACGTTGTAGATGGTCATTTCTTATTACGCAGTAATAAACTCGGCACTCTAAAGCACCCGAGAGCGTTTTTTTCCATGCCAACCTAACCAGAGTGACGGGAGCGGCACAATTCAGAAAAAGTGCTCAGCTCGCCGAGAAAATGCGATTTAAGCAATAAAATTAAAAATGCTTATAAAACATAAACCAAACGTTGGAGGTGGTCATTTCTTCATGCGCAGTGATAAACTCGGCACTCTAAAGCACCCGAAAGCGTTTTATTCGATGCCAACCTAACCAGAGTGACGGGAGCGGCACAATTCAGAAAAAGCGCTCAGCTCGCCGAGAAAATGCGATTTAAGCAATAAAATTAAAAATGCTTATAAAACATAAACCAAACGTTGGAGGTGGTCATTTCTTCATGCGCGGTGATAAACTCGGCACTCTAAAGCACCCGAGAGCGTTTTTTTCCATGCCAACCTAACCAGAGTGACGGGAGCGGCACAATTCAGAAAAAGTGCTCAGCTCGCCGAGAAAATGCGATTTAAGCAATAAAATTAAAAATGCTTATAAAACATAAACCAAACGTTGGAGGTGGTCATTTCTTCATGCGCAGTGATAAACTCGGCACTCTAAAGCACCCAAGAGCGTTTTTTTCGATGCCAACCTAACCAGAGTGACGGGAGCGGCACAATTCAGAAAAAGTGCTCAGCTCGCCGAGTAAATGCGATTTAAGCAATAAAATTAAAAATGCTTATAAAACATAAACCAAACGTTGGAGGTGGTCATTTCTTCATGCGCAGTGATAAACTCGGCACTCTAAAGCACCCGAGAGCGTTTTTTTCGATGCCAACCTAACCAGAGTGACGGGAGCGGCACAATTCAGAAAAAGCGCTCAGCTCGCCGAGAAAATGCGATTTAAGCAATAAAATTAAAAATGCTTATAAAACATAAACCAAACGTTGGAGGTGGTCATTTCTTCATGCGCAGTGATAAACTCGGCACTCTAAAGCACCCGAGAGCGTTTTTTTCCATGCCAACCTAACCAGAGTGACGGGAGCGGCACAATTCAGAAAAAGCGCTCAGCTCGCCGAGAAAATGCGATTTAAGCAATAAAATTAAAAATGCTTATAAAACATAAACCAAACGTTGGAGGTGGTCATTTCTTCATGCACAGTGATAAACTCGGCACTCTAAAGCACCCGAGAGCGTTTTTTTCGATGCCAACCTAACCAGAGTGACGGGAGCGGCACAATTCAGAAAAAGTGCTCAGCTCGCCGAGAAAATGCGATTTAAGCAATAAAATTAAAAATGCTTATAAAACATAAACCAAACGTTGGAGGTGGTCATTTCTTCATGCGCAGTGATAAACTCGGCACTCTAAAGCACCCGAGAGCGTTTTTTTCGATGCCAACCTAACCAGAGTGACGGGAGCGGCACAATTCAGAAAAAGTGCTCAGCTCGCCGAGAAAATGCGATTTAAGCAATAAAATTAAAAATGCTTATAAAACATAAACCAAACGTTGGAGGTGGTCATTTCTTCATGCGCAGTGATAAACTCGGGACTCTAAAGCACCCGAGAGCGTTTTATTCGATGCCAACCTAACCAGAGTGACGGGAGCGGCACAATTCAGAAAAAGTGCTCAGCTCGCCGAGAAAATGCGATTTAAGCAATAAAATTAAAAATGCTTATAAAACATAAACCAAACGTTGGAGGTGGTCATTTCTTCATGCGCAGTGATAAACTCGGCACTCTAAAGCACCCGAGAGCGTTTTTTTCGATGCCAACCTAACCAGAGTGACGGGAGCGGCACAATTCAGAAAAAGCGCTCAGCTCGCCGAGAAAATGCGATTTAAGCAATAAAATTAAAAATGCTTATAAAACATAAACCAAACGTTGGAGGTGGTCATTTCTTCATGCGCAGTGATAAACTCGGCACTCTAAAGCACCCGAGAGCGTTTTTTTCGATGCCAACCTAACCAGAGTGACGGGAGCGGCACAATTCAGAAAAAGCGCTCAGCTCGCCGAGAAAATGCGATTTAAGCAATAAAATTAAAAATGCTTATAAAACATAAACCAAACGTTGGAGGTGGTCATTTCTTCATGCGCAGTGATAAACTCGGCACTCTAAAGCACCCGAGAGCGTTTTTTTCGATGCCAACCTAACCAGAGTGACGGGAGCGGCACAATTCAGAAAAAGTGCTCAGCTCGCCGAGAAAATGCGATTTAAGCAATAAAATTAAAAATGCTTATAAAACATAAACCAAACGTTGGAGGTGGTCATTTCTTCATGCGCAGTGATAAACTCGGCACTCTAAAGCACCCGAGAGCGTTTTTTTCGATGCCAACCTAACCAGAGTGACGGGAGCGGCACAATTCAGAAAAAGCGCTCAGCTCGCCGAGAAAATGCGATTTAAGCAATAAAATTAAAAATGCTTATAAAACATAAACCAAACGTTGGAGGTGGTCATTTCTTCATGCACAGTGATAAACTCGGCACTCTAAAGCACCCGAGAGCGTTTTTTTCGATGCCAACCTAACCAGAGTGACGGGAGCGGCACAATTCAGAAAAAGTGCTCAGCTCGCCGAGAAAATGCGATTTAAGCAATAAAATTAAAAATGCTTATAAAACATAAACCAAACGTTGGAGGTGGTCATTTCTTCATGCGCAGTGATAAACTCGGCACTCTAAAGCACCCGAGAGCGTTTTTTTCGATGCCAACCTAACCAGAGTGACGGGAGCGGCACAATTCAGAAAAAGCGCTCAGCTCGCCGAGAAAATGCGATTTAAGCAATAAAATTAAAAATGCTTATAAAACATAAACCAAACGTTGGAGGTGGTCATTTCTTCATGCGCAGTGATAAACTCGGCACTCTAAAGCACCCGAGAGCGTTTTTTTCCATGCCAACCTAACCAGAGTGACGGGAGCGGCACAATTCAGAAAAAGCGCTCAGCTCGCCGAGAAAATGCGATTTAAGCAATAAAATTAAAAATGCTTATAAAACATAAACCAAACGTTGGAGGTGGTCATTTCTTCATGCACAGTGATAAACTCGGCACTCTAAAGCACCCGAGAGCGTTTTTTTCGATGCCAACCTAACCAGAGTGACGGGAGCGGCACAATTCAGAAAAAGTGCTCAGCTCGCCGAGAAAATGCGATTTAAGCAATAAAATTAAAAATGCTTATAAAACATAAACCAAACGTTGGAGGTGGTCATTTCTTCATGCGCAGTGATAAACTCGGCACTCTAAAGCACCCGAGAGCGTTTTTTTCGATGCCAACCTAACCAGAGTGACGGGAGCGGCACAATTCAGAAAAAGTGCTCAGCTCGCCGAGAAAATGCGATTTAAGCAATAAAATTAAAAATGCTTATAAAACATAAACCAAACGTTGGAGGTGGTCATTTCTTCATGCGCAGTGATAAACTCGGGACTCTAAAGCACCCGAGAGCGTTTTATTCGATGCCAACCTAACCAGAGTGACGGGAGCGGCACAATTCAGAAAAAGTGCTCAGCTCGCCGAGAAAATGCGATTTAAGCAATAAAATTAAAAATGCTTATAAAACATAAACCAAACGTTGGAGGTGGTCATTTCTTCATGCGCAGTGATAAACTCGGCACTCTAAAGCACCCGAGAGCGTTTTTTTCGATGCCAACCTAACCAGAGTGACGGGAGCGGCACAATTCAGAAAAAGTGCTCAGCTCGCCGAGAAAATGCGATTTAAGCAATAAAATTAAAAATGCTTATAAAACATAAACCAAACGTTGGAGGTGGTCATTTCTTCATGCGCAGTGATAAACTCGGCACTCTAAAGCACCCGAGAGCGTTTTTTTCGATGCCAACCTAACCAGAGTGACGGGAGCGGCACAATTCAGAAAAAGCGCTCAGCTCGCCGAGAAAATGCGATTTAAGCAATAAAATTAAAAATGCTTATAAAACATAAACCAAACGTTGGAGGTGGTCATTTCTTCATGCGCAGTGATAAACTCGGCACTCTAAAGCACCCGAGAGCGTTTTTTTCCATGCCAACCTAAACAGAGTGACGGGAGCGGCACAATTCAGAAAAAGTGCTCAGCTCGCCGAGAAAATGCGATTTAAGCAATAAAATTAAAAATGCTTATAAAACATAAACCAAACGTTGTAGATGGTCATTTCTTATTACGCAGTAATAAACTCGGCACTCTAAAGCACCCGAGAGCGATTTTTTCCATGCCAACCTAACCAGAGTGACGGGAGCGGCACAATTCAGAAAAAGTGCTCAGCTCGCCGAGAAAATGCAATTTAAGCAATAAAATTAAAAATGCTTATAAAACATAAACCAAACGTTGGAGGTGGTCATTTCTTCATGCGCAGTGATAAACTCGGCACTCTAAAGCACCCGAGAGCGTTTTTTTCGATGCCAACCTAACCAGAGTGACGGGAGCGGCACAATTCAGAAAAAGTGCTCAGCTCGCCGAGAAAATGCGATTTAAGCAATAAAATTAAAAATGCGTATAAAACATAAACCAAACGTTGGAGGTGGCCATTTCTTCATGCGCAGTGATAAACTCGGCACTCTAAAGCACCCGAGAGCGTTTTTTTCCATGCCAACCTAACCAGAGTGACGGGAGCGGCACAATTCAGAAAAAGTGCTCAGCTCGCCGAGAAAATGCGATTTAAGCAATAAAATTAAAAATGCTTATAAAACATAAACCAAACGTTGGAGGTGGTCATTTCTTCATGCGCAGTGATAAACTCGGCACTCTAAAGCACCCGAGAGCGTTTTTTTCCATGCCAACCTAACCAGAGTGACGGGAGCGGCACAATTCAGAAAAAGTGCTCAGCTCGCCGAGAAAATGCGATTTAAGCAATAAAATTAGAAATGCTTATAAAACATAAACCAAACGTTGGAGGTGGCCATTTCTTCATGCGCAGTGATAAACTCGGCACTCTAAAGCACCCGAGAGCGTTTTTTTCCATGCCAACCTAACCAGAGTGACGGGAGCGGCACAATTCAGAAAAAGTGCTCAGCTCGCCGAGAAAATGCGATTTAAGCAATAAAATTAAAAATGCTTATAAAACATAAACCAAACGTTGGAGGTGGCCATTTCTTCATGCGCAGTGATAAACTCGGCACTCTAAAGCACCCGAGAGCGTTTTTTTCCATGCCTAACCAGAGTGACGGGAGCGGCACAATTCAGAAAAAGTGCTCAGCTCGCCGAGAAAATGCGATTTAAGCAATAAAATTAAAAATGCTTATAAAACATAAACCAAACGTTGGAGGTGGTCATTTCTTCATGCGCAGTGATAAACTCGGCACTCTAAAGCACCCGAGAGCGTTTTTTTCCATGCCAACCTAACCAGAGTGACAGGAGCGGCACAATTCAGAAAAAGTGCTCAGCTCGCCGAGAAAATGCGATTTAAGCAATAAAATTAAAAATGCTTATAAAACATAAACCAAACGTTGGAGGTGGTCTTTTCTTCATGCGCAGTGATAAACTCGGCACTCTAAAGCACCCGAGAGCGTTTTTTTCCATGCCAACCTAAACAGAGTGACGGGAGCGGCACAATTCAGAAAAAGTGCTCAGCTCGCCGAGAAAATGCGATTTAAGCAATAAAATTAAAAATGCTTATAAAACATAAACCAAACGTTGTAGATGGTCATTTCTTATTACGCAGTAATAAACTCGGCACTCTAAAGCACCCGAGAGCGTTTTTTTCCATGCCAACCTAACCAGAGTGACGGGAGCGGCACAATTCAGAAAAAGTGCTCAGCTCGCCGAGAAAATGCGATTTAAGCAATAAAATTAAAAATGCTTATAAAACATAAACCAAACGTTGGAGGTGGTCATTTCTTCATGCACAGTGATAAACTCGGCACTCTAAAGCACCCGAGAGCGTTTTTTTCCATGCCAACCTAACCAGAGTGACGGGAGCGGCACAATTCAGAAAAAGTGCTCAGCTCGCCGAGAAAATGCGATTTAAGCAATAAAATTAAAAATGCTTATAAAACATAAACCAAACGTTGGAGGTGGTCATTTCTTCATGCGCAGTGATAAACTCGGCACTCTAAAGCACCCGAGAGCGTTTTTTTCGATGCCAACCTAACCAGAGTGACGGGAGCGGCACAATTCAGAAAAAGTGCTCAGCTCGCCGAGAAAATGCGATTTAAGCAATAAAATTAAAAATGCTTATAAAACATAAACCAAACGTTGGAGGTGGTCATTTCTTCATGCGCAGTGATAAACTCGGCACTCTAAAGCACCCGAGAGCGTTTTTTTCCATGCCAACCTAACCAGAGTGACGGGAGCGGCACAATTCAGAAAAAGTGCTCAGCTCGCCGAGAAAATGCGATTTAAGCAATAAAATTAAAAATGCTTATAAAACATAAACCAAACGTTGGAGGTGGTCATTTCTTCATGCGCAGTGATAAACTCGGCACTCTAAAGCACCCGAGAGCGTTTTTTTCCATGCCAACCTAACCAGAGTGACGGGAGCGGCACAATTCAGAAAAAGTGCTCAGCTCGCCGAGAAAATGCGATTTAAGCAATAAAATTAAAAATGCTTATAAAACATAAACCAAACGTTGGAGGTGGTCATTTCTTATTACGCAGTAATAAACTCGGCACTCTAAAGCACCCGAGAGCGTTTTTTTCCATGCCAACCTAACCAGAGTGACGGGAGCGGCACAATTCAGAAAAAGTGCTCAGCTCGCCGAGAAAATGCAATTTAAGCAATAAAATTTAAAATGCTTATAAAACATAAACCAAACGTTGTAGATGGTCATTTCTTATTACGCAGTAATAAACTCGGCACTCTAAAGCACCCGAGAGCGTTTTTTTCCATGCCAACCTAACCAGAGTGACGGGAGCGGCACAATTCAGAAAAAGTGCTCAGCTCGCCGAGAAAATGCGATTTAAGCAATAAAATTAAAAATGCTTATAAAACATAAACCAAACGTTGGAGGTGGTCATTTTTCATGCGCAGTGATAAACTCGGCACTCTAAAGCACCCGAGAGCGTTTTTTTCCATGCCAACCTAACCAGAGTGACGGGAGCGGCACAATTCAGAAAAAGTGCTCAGCTCGCCGAGAAAATGCGATTTAAGCAATAAAATTAAAAATGCTTATAAAACATAAACCAAACGTTGGAGGTGGTCATTTCTTCATGCGCAGTGATAAACTCGGCACTCTAAAGCACCCGAGAGCGTTTTTTTCGATGCCAACCTAACCAGAGTGACGCGAGCGGCACAATTCAGAAAAAGTGCTCAGCTCGCCGAGAAAATGCAATTTAAGCAATAAAATTTAAAATGCTTATAAAACATAAACCAAACGTTGTAGATGGTCATTTCTTATTACGCAGTAATAAACTCGGCACTCTAAACACCCGAGAGCGTTTTTTTCCATGCCAACCTAACCAGAGTGACGGGAGCGGCACAATTCAGAAAAAGTGCTCAGCTCGCCGAGAAAATGCGATTTAAGCAATAAAATTAAAAATGCTTATAAAACATAAACCAAACGTTGGAGGTGGTCATTTCTTCATGCGCAGTGATAAACTCGGCACTCTAAAGCACCCGAGAGCGTTTTTTTCCATGCCAACCTAACCAGAGTGACGGGAGCGGCACAATTCAGAAAAAGTGCTCAGCTCGCCGAGAAAATGCGATTTAAGCAATAAAATTAAAAATGCTTATAAAACATAAACCAAACGTTGGAGGTGGTCATTTCTTCATGCGCAGTGATAAACTCGGCACTCTAAAGCACCCGAGAGCGTTTTATTTGATGCCAACCTAACCAGAGTGACGGGAGCGGCACAATTCAGAAAAAGTGCTCAGCTCGCCGAGAAAATGCGATTTAAGCAATAAAATTAAAAATGCTTATAAAACATAAACCAAACGTTGGAGGTGGTCATTTCTTCATGCGCAGTGATAAACTCGGCACTCTAAAGCACCCGAGAGCGTTTTTTTCGATGCCAACCTAACCAGAGTGACGGGAGCGGCACAATTCAGAAAAAGCGCTCAGCTCGCCGAGAAAATGCGATTTAAGCAATAAAATTAAAAATGCTTATAAAACATAAACCAAACGTTGGAGGTGGTCATTTCTTCATGCACAGTGATAAACTCGGCACTCTAAAGCACCCGAGAGCGTTTTTTTCGATGCCAACCTAACCAGAGTGACGGGAGCGGCACAATTCAGAAAAAGTGCTCAGCTCGCCGAGAAAATGCGATTTAAGCAATAAAATTAAAAATGCTTATAAAACATAAACCAAACGTTGTAAATGGTCATTTCTTATTACGCAGTAATAAACTCGGCACTCTAAAGCACCCGAGAGCGTTTTTTCGATGCCAACCTAACCAGAGTGACGGGAGCGGCACAATACAGAAAAAGCGCTCAGCTCGCCGAGAAAATGCGATTTAAGCAATAAAATTAAAAATGCTTATAAAACATAAACCAAACGTTGGAGGTGGTCTTTTCTTCATGCGCAGTGATAAACTCGGCACTCTAAAGCACCCGAGAGCGTTTTTTTCCATGCCAACCTAAACAGAGTGACGGGAGCGGCACAATTCAGAAAAAGTGCTCAGCTCGCCGAGAAAATGCGATTTAAGCAATAAAATTAAAAATGCTTATAAAACATAAACCAAACGTTGTAGATGGTCATTTCTTATTACGCAGTAATAAACTCGGCACTCTAAAGCACCCGAGAGCGTTTTTTTCCATGCCAACCTAACCAGAGTGACGGGAGCGGCACAATTCAGAAAAAGTGCTCAGCTCGCCGAGAAAATGCGATTTAAGCAATAAAATTAAAAATGCTTATAAAACATAAACCAAACGTTGGAGGTGGTCATTTCTTCATGCACAGTGATAAACTCGGCACTCTAAAGCACCCGAGAGCGTTTTTTTCGATGCCAACCTAACCAGAGTGACGGGAGCGGCACAATTCAGAAAAAGTGCTCAGCTCGCCGAGAAAATGCGATTTAAGCAATAAAATTAAAAATGCTTATAAAACCTAAACCAAACGTTGGAGGTGGTCATTTCTTCATGCGCAGTGATAAACTCGGCACTCTAAAGCACCCGAGAGCGTTTTTTTGGATGCCAACCTAACCAGAGTGACGGGAGCGGCACAATTCAGAAAAAGTGCTCAGCTCGCCGAGAAAATGCGATTTAAGCAATAAAATTAAAAATGCTTATAAAACATAAACCAAACGTTGGAGGTGGTCATTTCTTCATGCGCAGTGATAAACTCGGCACTCTAAAGCACCCGAGAGCGTTTTATTCGATGCCAACCTAACCAGAGTGACGGGAGCGGCACAATTCAGAAAAAGTGCTCAGCTCGCCGAGAAAATGCGATTTAAGCAATAAAATTAAAAATGCTTATAAAACATAAACCAAACGTTGGAGGTGGTCATTTCTTCATGCGCAGTGATAAACTCGGCACTCTAAAGCACCCGAGAGCGTTTTTTTCGATGCCAACCTAACCAGAGTGACGGGAGCGGCACAATTCAGAAAAAGTGCTCAGCTCGCCGAGAAAATGCGATTTAAGCAATAAAATTAAAAATGCTTATAAAACATAAACCAAACGTTGGAGTTGGTCATTTCTTCATGCGCAGTGATAAACTCGGCACTCTAAAGCACCCGAGAGCGTTTTTTTCGATGCCAACCTAACCAGAGTGACGGGAGCGGCACAATTCAGAAAAAGTGCTCAGCTCGCCGAGAAAATGCGATTTAAGCAATAAAATTAAAAATGCTTATAAAACATAAACCAAACGTTGGAGGTGGTCATTTCTTCATGCGCAGTGATAAACTCGGCACTCTAAAGCACCCGAGAGCGTTTTATTCGATGCCAACCTAACCAGAGTGACGGGAGCGGCACAATTCAGAAAAAGCGCTCAGCTCGCCGAGAAAATGCGATTTAAGCAATAAAATTAAAAATGCTTATAAAACATAAACCAAACGTTGGAGGTGGTCATTTCTTCATGCACAGTGATAAACTCGGCACTCTAAAGCACCCGAGAGCGTTTTTTTCGATGCCAACCTAACCAGAGTGACGGGAGCGGCACAATTCAGAAAAAGTGCTCAGCTCGCCGAGAAAATGCGATTTAAGCAATAAAATTAAAAATGCTTATAAAACATAAACCAAACGTTGGAGGTGGTCATTTCTTCATGCACAGTGATAAACTCGGCACTCTAAAGCACCCGAGAGCGTTTTTTTCCATGCCAACCTAACCAGAGTGACGGGAGCGGCACAATTCAGAAAAAGTGCTCAGCTCGCCGAGAAAATGCGATTGAAGCAATAAAATTAAAAATGCTTATAAAACATAAACCAAACGTTGGAGGTGGTCATTTCTTCATGCGCAGTGATAAACTCGGCACTCTAAAGCACCCGAGAGCGTTTTTTTCGATGCCAACCTAACCAGAGTGACGGGAGCGGCACAATTCAGAAAAAGCGCTCAGCTCGCCGAGAAAATGCGATTTAAGCAATAAAATTAAAAATGCTTATAAAACATAAACCAAACGTTGGAGGTGGTCATTTCTTCATGCGCAGTGATAAACTCGGCACTCTAAAGCACCCGAGAGCGTTTTTTTCGATGCCAACCTAACCAGAGTGACGGGAGCGGCACAATTCAGAAAAAGTGCTCAGCTCGCCGAGAAAATGCGATTTAAGCAATAAAATTAAAAATGCTTATAAAACATAAACCAAACGTTGGAGGTGGTCATTTCTTCATGCGCAGTGATAAACTCGGCACTCTAAAGCACCCGAGAGCGTTTTTTTCGATGCCAACCTAACCAGAGTGACGGGAGCGGCACAATTCAGAAAAAGTGCTCAGCTCGCCGAGAAAATGCGATTTAAGCAATAAAATTAAAAATGCTTATAAAACATAAACCAAACGTTGTAAATGGTCATTTCTTATTACGCAGTAATAAACTCGGCACTCTAAAGCACCCGAGAGCGTTTTTTTCGATGCCAACCTAACCAGAGTGACGGGAGCGGCACAATTCAGAAAAAGCGCTCAGCTCGCCGAGAAAATGCGATTTAAGCAATAAAATTAAAAATGCTTATAAAACATAAACCAAACGTTGGAGGTGGTCTTTTCTTCATGTGCAGTGATAAACTCGGCACTCTAAAGCACCCGAGAGCGTTTTTTTCCATGCCAACCTAAACAGAGTGACGGGAGCGGCACAATTCAGAAAAAGTGCTCAGCTCGCCGAGAAAATGCGATTTAAGCAATAAAATTAAAAATGCTTATAAAACATAAACCAAACGTTGTAGATGGTCATTTCTTATTACGCAGTAATAAACTCGGCACTCTAAAGCACCCGAGAGCGTTTTTTTCCATGCCAACCTAACCAGAGTGACGGGAGCGGCACAATTCAGAAAAAGTGCTCAGCTCGCCGAGAAAATGCGATTTAAGCAATAAAATTAAAAATGCTTATAAAACATAAACCAAACGTTGGAGGTGGTCATTTCTTCATGCGCAGTGATAAACTCGGCACTCTAAAGCACCCGAGAGCGTTTTTTTCGATGCCAACCTAACCAGAGTGACGGGAGCGGCACAATTCAGAAAAAGTGCTCAGCTCGCCGAGAAAATGCGATTTAAGCAATAAAATTAAAAATGCTTATAAAACATAAACCAAACGTTGTAGATGGTCATTTCTTATTACGCAGTAATAAACTCGGCACTCTAAAGCACCCGAGAGCGTTTTTTTCCATGCCAACCTAACCAGAGTGACGGGAGCGGCACAATTCAGAAAAAGTGCTCAGCTCGCCGAGAAAATGCGATTTAAGCAATAAAATTAAAAATGCTTATAAAACATAAACCAAACGTTGGAGGTGGTCATTTCTTCATGCGCAGTGATAAACTCGGCACTCTAAAGCACCCGAGAGCGTTTTATTCGATGCCAACCTAACCAGAGTGACGGGAGCGGCACAATTCAGAAAAAGCGCTCAGCTCGCCGAGAAAATGCGATTTAAGCAATAAAATTAAAAATGCTTATAAAACATAAACCAAACGTTGGAGGTGGTCATTTCTTCATGCGCAGTGATAAACTCGGCACTCTAAAGCACCCGAGAGCGTTTTTTTCCATGCCAACCTAACCAGAGTGACGGGAGCGGCACAATTCAGAAAAAGTGCTCAGCTCGCCGAGAAAATGCGATTTAAGCAATAAAATTAAAAATGCTTATAAAACATAAACCAAACGTTGGAGGTGGTCATTTCTTCATGCGCAGTGATAAACTCGGCACTCTAAAGCACCCGAGAGCGTTTTTTTCGATGCCAACCTAACCAGAGTGACGGGAGCGGCACAATTCAGAAAAAGTGCTCAGCTCGCCGAGTAAATGCGATTTAAGCAATAAAATTAAAAATGCTTATAAAACATAAACCAAACGTTGGAGGTGGTCATTTCTTCATGCGCAGTGATAAACTCGGCACTCTAAAGCACCCGAGAGCGTTTTTTTCGATGCCAACCTAACCAGAGTGACGGGAGCGGCACAATTCAGAAAAAGTGCTCAGCTCGCCGAGAAAATGCGATTTAAGCAATAAAATTAAAAATGCTTATAAAACATAAACCAAACGTTGTAGATGGTCATTTCTTATTACGCAGTAATAAACTCGGCACTCTAAAGCACCCGAGAGCGTTTTTTTCGATGCCAACCTAACCAGAGTGACGGGAGCGGCACAATTCAGAAAAAGCGCTCAGCTCGCCGAGAAAATGCGATTTAAGCAATAAAATTAAAAATGCTTATAAAACATAAACCAAACGTTGGAGGTGGTCATTTCTTCATGCACAGTGATAAACTCGGCACTCTAAAGCACCCGAGAGCGTTTTTTTCGATGCCAACCTAACCAGAGTGACGGGAGCGGCACAATTCAGAAAAAGTGCTCAGCTCGCCGAGAAAATGCGATTTAAGCAATAAAATTAAAAATGCTTATAAAACATAAACCAAACGTTGTAAATGGTCATTTCTTATTACGCAGTAATAAACTCGGCACTCTAAAGCACCCGAGAGCGTTTTTTCGATGCCAACCTAACCAGAGTGACGGGAGCGGCACAATACAGAAAAAGCGCTCAGCTCGCCGAGAAAATGCGATTTAAGCAATAAAATTAAAAATGCTTATAAAACATAAACCAAACGTTGGAGGTGGTCTTTTCTTCATGCGCAGTGATAAACTCGGCACTCTAAAGCACCCGAGAGCGTTTTTTTCCATGCCAACCTAAACAGAGTGACGGGAGCGGCACAATTCAGAAAAAGTGCTCAGCTCGCCGAGAAAATGCGATTTAAGCAATAAAATTAAAAATGCTTATAAAATATAAACCAAACGTTGTAGATGGTCATTTCTTATTACGCAGTAATAAACTCGGCACTCTAAAGCACCCGAGAGCGTTTTTTTCCATGCCAACCTAACCAGAGTGACGGGAGCGGCACAATTCAGAAAAAGTGCTCAGCTCGCCGAGAAAATGCGATTTAAGCAATAAAATTAAAAATGCTTATAAAACATAAACCAAACGTTGGAGGTGGTCATTTCTTCATGCGCAGTGATAAACTCGGCACTCTAAAGCACCCGAGAGCGTTTTTTTCGATGCCAACCTAACCAGAGTGACGGGAGCGGCACAATTCAGAAAAAGTGCTCAGCTCGCCGAGAAAATGCGATTTAAGCAATAAAATTAAAAATGCTTATAAAACATAAACCAAACGTTGGAGGTGGTCATTTCTTCATGCACAGTGATAAACTCGGCACTCTAAAGCACCCGAGAGCGTTTTTTTCCATGCCAACCTAACCAGAGTGACGGGAGCGGCACAATTCAGAAAAAGTGCTCAGCTCGCCGAGAAAATGCGATTTAAGCAATAAAATTAAAAATGCTTATAAAACATAAACCAAACGTTGGAGGTGGTCATTTCTTCATGCGCAGTGATAAACTCGGCACTTTAAAGCACCCGAGAGCGTTTTTTTCCATGCCAACCTAACCAGAGTGACGGGAGCGGCACAATTCAGAAAAAGTGCTCAGCTCGCCGAGAAAATGCGATTTAAGCAATAAAATTAAAAATGCTTATAAAACATAAACCAAACGTTGGAGGTGGTCATTTCTTCATGCACAGTGATAAACTCGGCACTCTAAAGCACCCGAGAGCGTTTTTTTCGATGCCAACCTAACCAGAGTGACGGGAGCGGCACAATTCAGAAAAAGTGCTCAGCTCGCCGAGAAAATGCGATTTAAGCAACAAAATTAAAAATGCTTATAAAACCTAAACCAAACGTTGGAGGTGGTCATTTCTTCATGCGCAGTGATAAACTCGGCACTCTAAAGCACCCGAGAGCGTTTTTTTGGATGCCAACCTAACCAGAGTGACGGGAGCGGCACAATTCAGAAAAAGTGCTCAGCTCGCCGAGAAAATGCGATTTAAGCAATAAAATTAAAAATGCTTATAAAACATAAACCAAACGTTGGAGGTGGTCATTTCTTCATGCGCAGTGATAAACTCGGCACTCTAAAGCACCCGAGAGCGTTTTATTCGATGCCAACCTAACCAGAGTGACGGGAGCGGCACAATTCAGAAAAAGTGCTCAGCTCGCCGAGAAAATGCGATTTAAGCAATAAAATTAAAAATGCTTATAAAACATAAACCAAACGTTGGAGGTGGTCATTTCTTCATGCGCAGTGATAAACTCGGCACTCTAAAGCACCCGAGAGCGTTTTTTTCGATGCCAACCTAACCAGAGTGACGGGAGCGGCACATTTCAGAAAAAGTGCTCAGCTCGCCGAGAAAATGCGATTTAAGCAATAAAATTAAAAATGCTTATAAAACATAAACCAAACGTTGGAGTTGGTCATTTCTTCATGCGCAGTGATAAACTCGGCACTCTAAAGCACCCGAGAGCGTTTTTTTCGATGCCAACCTAACCAGAGTGACGGGAGCGGCACAATTCAGAAAAAGTGCTCAGCTCGCCGAGAAAATGCGATTTAAGCAATAAAATTAAAAATGCTTATAAAACATAAACCAAACGTTGGAGGTGGTCATTTCTTCATGCGCAGTGATAAACTCGGCACTCTAAAGCACCCAAGAGCGTTTTTTTCGATGCCAACCTAACCAGAGTGACGGGAGCGGCACAATTCAGAAAAAGCGCTCAGCTCGCCGAGAAAATGCGATTTAAGCAATAAAATTAAAAATGCTTATAAAACATAAACCAAACGTTGGAGGTGGTCATTTCTTCATGCACAGTGATAAACTCGGCACTCTAAAGCACCCGAGAGCGTTTTTTTCGATGCCAACCTAACCAGAGTGACGGGAGCGGCACAATTCAGAAAAAGTGCTCAGCTCGCCGAGAAAATGCGATTTAAGCAATAAAATTAAAAATGCTTATAAAACATAAACCAAACGTTGTAGATGGTCATTTCTTATTACGCAGTAATAAACTCGGCACTCTAAAGCACCCGAGAGCGTTTTTTTCGATGCCAACCTAACCAGAGTGACGGGAGCGGCACAATTCAGAAAAAGCGCTCAGCTCGCCGAGAAAATGCGATTTAAGCAATAAAATTAAAAATGCTTATAAAACATAAACCAAACGTTGGAGGTGGTCATTTCTTCATGCACAGTGATAAACTCGGCACTCTAAAGCACCCGAGAGCGTTTTTTTCGATGCCAACCTAACCAGAGTGACGGGAGCGGCACAATTCAGAAAAAGTGCTCAGCTCGCCGAGAAAATGCGATTTAAGCAATAAAATTAAAAATGCTTATAAAACATAAACCAAACGTTGTAAATGGTCATTTCTTATTACGCAGTAATAAACTCGGCACTCTAAAGCACCCGAGAGCGTTTTTTTCGATGCCAACCTAACCAGAGTGACGGGAGCGGCACAATTCAGAAAAAGCGCTCAGCTCGCCGAGAAAATGCGATTTAAGCAATAAAATTAAAAATGCTTATAAAACATAAACCAAACGTTGGAGGTGGTCTTTTCTTCATGTGCAGTGATAAACTCGGCACTCTAAAGCACCCGAGAGCGTTTTTTTCCATGCCAACCTAAACAGAGTGACGGGAGCGGCACAATTCAGAAAAAGTGCTCAGCTCGCCGAGAAAATGCGATTTAAGCAATAAAATTAAAAATGCTTATAAAACATAAACCAAACGTTGTAGATGGTCATTTCTTATTACGCAGTAATAAACTCGGCACTCTAAAGCACCCGAGAGCGTTTTTTTCCATGCCAACCTAACCAGAGTGACGGGAGCGGCACAATTCAGAAAAAGTGCTCAGCTCGCCGAGAAAATGCGATTTAAGCAATAAAATTAAAAATGCTTATAAAAGATAAACCAAACGTTGGAGGTGGTCATTTCTTCATGCGCAGTGATAAACTCGGCACTCTAAAGCACCCGAGAGCGTTTTTTTCGATGCCAACCTAACCAGAGTGACGGGAGCGGCACAATTCAGAAAAAGTGCTCAGCTCGCCGAGAAAATGCGATTTAAGCAATAAAATTAAAAATGCTTATAAAACATAAACCAAACGTTGGAGGTGGTCATTTCTTCATGCGCAGTGATAAACTCGGCACTCTAAAGCACCCGAGAGCGTTTTTTTCGATGCCAACCTAACCAGAGTGACGGGAGCGGCACAATTCAGAAAAAGTGCTCAGCTCGCCGAGAAAATGCGATTTAAGCAATAAAATTAAAAATGCTTATAAAACATAAACCAAACGTTGGAGGTGGTCATTTCTTCATGCGCAGTGATAAACTCGGCACTCTAAAGCACCCGAGAGCGTTTTTTTCGATGCCAACCTAACCAGAGTGACGGGAGCGGCACAATTCAGAAAAAGTGCTCAGCTCGCCGAGAAAATGCGATTTAAGCAATAAAATTAAAAATGCTTATAAAACATAAACCAAACGTTGTAAATGGTCATTTCTTATTACGCAGTAATAAACTCGGCACTCTAAAGCACCCGAGAGCGTTTTTTTCGATGCCAACCTAACCAGAGTGACGGGAGCGGCACAATTCAGAAAAAGCGCTCAGCTCGCCGAGAAAATGCGATTTAAGCAATAAAATTAAAAATGCTTATAAAACATAAACCAAACGTTGGAGGTGGTCTTTTCTTCATGTGCAGTGATAAACTCGGCACTCTAAAGCACCCGAGAGCGTTTTTTTCCATGCCAACCTAAACAGAGTGACGGGAGCGGCACAATTCAGAAAAAGTGCTCAGCTCGCCGAGAAAATGCGATTTAAGCAATAAAATTAAAAATGCTTATAAAACATAAACCAAACGTTGTAGATGGTCATTTCTTATTACGCAGTAATAAACTCGGCACTCTAAAGCACCCGAGAGCGTTTTTTTCCATGCCAACCTAACCAGAGTGACGGGAGCGGCACAATTCAGAAAAAGTGCTCAGCTCGCCGAGAAAATGCGATTTAAGCAATAAAATTAAAAATGCTTATAAAACATAAACCAAACGTTGGAGGTGGTCATTTCTTCATGCGCAGTGATAAACTCGGCACTCTAAAGCACCCGAGAGCGTTTTTTTCGATGCCAACCTAACCAGAGTGACGGGAGCGGCACAATTCAGAAAAAGTGCTCAGCTCGCCGAGAAAATGCGATTTAAGCAATAAAATTAAAAATGCTTATAAAACATAAACCAAACGTTGTAGATGGTCATTTCTTATTACGCAGTAATAAACTCGGCACTCTAAAGCACCCGAGAGCCTTTTTTTCCATGCCAACCTAACCAGAGTGACGGGAGCGGCACAATTCAGAAAAAGTGCTCAGCTCGCCGAGAAAATGCGATTTAAGCAATAAAATTAAAAATGCTTATAAAACATAAACCAAACGTTGGAGGTGGTCATTTCTTCATGCGCAGTGATAAACTCGGCACTCTAAAGCACCCGAGAGCGTTTTTTTCCATGCCAACCTAACCAGAGTGACGGGAGCGGCACAATTCAGAAAAAGTGCTCAGCTCGCCGAGAAAATGCGATTTAAGCAATAAAATTAAAAATGCTTATAAAACATAAACCAAACGTTGGAGGTGGTCATTTCTTCATGCGCAGTGATAAACTCGGCACTCTAAAGCACCCGAGAGCGTTTTTTTCCATGCCAACCTAACCAGAGTGACGGGAGCGGCACAATTCAGAAAAAGTGCTCAGCTCGCCGAGAAAATGCGATTTAAGCAATAAAATTAAAAATGCTTATAAAACATAAACCAAACGTTGTAGATGGTCATTTCTTATTACGCAGTAATAAACTCGGCACTCTAAAGCACCCGAGAGCGTTTTTTTCCATGCCAACCTAACCAGAGTGACGGGAGCGGCACAATTCAGAAAAAGTGCTCAGCTCGCCGAGAAAATGCGATTTAAGCAATAAAATTAAAAATGCTTATAAAACATAAACCAAACGTTGGAGGTGGTCATTTCTTCATGCGCAGTGATAAACTCGGCACTCTAAAGCACCCGAGAGCGTTTTATTCGATGCCAACCTAACCAGAGTGACGGGAGCGGCACAATTCAGAAAAAGCGCTCAGCTCGCCGAGAAAATGCGATTTAAGCAATAAAATTAAAAATGCTTATAAAACATAAACCAAACGTTGGAGGTGGTCATTTCTTCATGCGCAGTGATAAACTCGGCACTCTAAAGCACCCGAGAGCGTTTTTTTCGATGCCAACCTAACCAGAGTGACGGGAGCGGCACAATTCAGAAAAAGCGCTCAGCTCGCCGAGAAAATGCGATTTAAGCAATAAAATTAAAAATGCTTATAAAACATAAACCAAACGTTGGAGGTGGTCATTTCTTCATGCACAGTGATAAACTCGGCACTCTAAAGCACCCGAGAGCGTTTTTTTCGATGCCAACCTAACCAGAGTGACGGGAGCGGCACAATTCAGAAAAAGTGCTCAGCTCGCCGAGAAAATGCGATTTAAGCAATAAAATTAAAAATGCTTATAAAACATAAACCAAACGTTGTAAATGGTCATTTCTTATTACGCAGTAATAAACTCGGCACTCTAAAGCACCCGAGAGCGTTTTTTCGATGCCAACCTAACCAGAGTGACGGGAGCGGCACAATACAGAAAAAGCGCTCAGCTCGCCGAGAAAATGCGATTTAAGCAATAAAATTAAAAATGCTTATAAAACATAAACCAAACGTTGGAGGTGGTCTTTTCTTCATGCGCAGTGATAAACTCGGCACTCTAAAGCACCCGAGAGCGTTTTTTTCCATGCCAACCTAAACAGAGTGACGGGAGCGGCACAATTCAGAAAAAGTGCTCAGCTCGCCGAGAAAATGCGATTTAAGCAATAAAATTAAAAATGCTTATAAAATATAAACCAAACGTTGTAGATGGTCATTTCTTATTACGCAGTAATAAACTCGGCACTCTAAAGCACCCGAGAGCGTTTTTTTCCATGCCAACCTAACCAGAGTGACGGGAGCGGCACAATTCAGAAAAAGTGCTCAGCTCGCCGAGAAAATGCGATTTAAGCAATAAAATTAAAAATGCTTATAAAACATAAACCAAACGTTGGAGGTGGTCATTTCTTCATGCGCAGTGATAAACTCGGCACTCTAAAGCACCCGAGAGCGTTTTTTTCGATGCCAACCTAACCAGAGTGACGGGAGCGGCACAATTCAGAAAAAGTGCTCAGCTCGCCGAGAAAATGCGATTTAAGCAATAAAATTAAAAATGCTTATAAAACATAAACCAAACGTTGGAGGTGGTCATTTCTTCATGCACAGTGATAAACTCGGCACTCTAAAGCACCCGAGAGCGTTTTTTTCCATGCCAACCTAACCAGAGTGACGGGAGCGGCACAATTCAGAAAAAGTGCTCAGCTCGCCGAGAAAATGCGATTTAAGCAATAAAATTAAAAATGCTTATAAAACATAAACCAAACGTTGGAGGTGGTCATTTCTTCATGCGCAGTGATAAACTCGGCACTCTAAAGCACCCGAGAGCGTTTTTTTCCATGCCAACCTAACCAGAGTGACGGGAGCGGCACAATTCAGAAAAAGTGCTCAGCTCGCCGAGAAAATGCGATTTAAGCAATAAAATTAAAAATGCTTATAAAACATAAACCAAACGTTGGAGGTGGTCATTTCTTCATGCACAGTGATAAACTCGGCACTCTAAAGCACCCGAGAGCGTTTTTTTCGATGCCAACCTAACCAGAGTGACGGGAGCGGCACAATTCAGAAAAAGTGCTCAGCTCGCCGAGAAAATGCGATTTAAGCAATAAAATTAAAAATGCTTATAAAACCTAAACCAAACGTTGGAGGTGGTCATTTCTTCATGCGCAGTGATAAACTCGGCACTCTAAAGCACCCGAGAGCGTTTTTTTGGATGCCAACCTAACCAGAGTGACGGGAGCGGCACAATTCAGAAAAAGTGCTCAGCTCGCCGAGAAAATGCGATTTAAGCAATAAAATTAAAAATGCTTATAAAACATAAACCAAACGTTGGAGGTGGTCATTTCTTCATGCGCAGTGATAAACTCGGCACTCTAAAGCACCCGAGAGCGTTTTATTCGATGCCAACCTAACCAGAGTGACGGGAGCGGCACAATTCAGAAAAAGTGCTCAGCTCGCCGAGAAAATGCGATTTAAGCAATAAAATTAAAAATGCTAATAAAACATAAACCAAACGTTGGAGGTGGTCATTTCTTCATGCGCAGTGATAAACTCGGCACTCTAAAGCACCCGAGAGCGTTTTTTTCGATGCCAACCTAACCAGAGTGACGGGAGCGGCACATTTCAGAAAAAGTGCTCAGCTCGCCGAGAAAATGCGATTTAAGCAATAAAATTAAAAATGCTTATAAAACATAAACCAAACGTTGGAGTTGGTCATTTCTTCATGCGCAGTGATAAACTCGGCACTCTAAAGCACCCGAGAGCGTTTTTTTCGATGCCAACCTAACCAGAGTGACGGGAGCGGCACAATTCAGAAAAAGTGCTCAGCTCGCCGAGAAAATGCGATTTAAGCAATAAAATTAAAAATGCTTATAAAACATAAACCAAACGTTGGAGGTGGTCATTTCTTCATGCGCAGTGATAAACTCGGCACTCTAAAGCACCCAAGAGCGTTTTTTTCGATGCCAACCTAACCAGAGTGACGGGAGCGGCACAATTCAGAAAAAGCGCTCAGCTCGCCGAGAAAATGCGATTTAAGCAATAAAATTAAAAATGCTTATAAAACATAAACCAAACGTTGGAGGTGGTCATTTCTTCATGCACAGTGATAAACTCGGCACTCTAAAGCACCCGAGAGCGTTTTTTTCGATGCCAACCTAACCAGAGTGACGGGAGCGGCACAATTCAGAAAAAGTGCTCAGCTCGCCGAGAAAATGCGATTTAAGCAATAAAATTAAAAATGCTTATAAAACATAAACCAAACGTTGTAGATGGTCATTTCTTATTACGCAGTAATAAACTCGGCACTCTAAAGCACCCGAGAGCGTTTTTTTCGATGCCAACCTAACCAGAGTGACGGGAGCGGCACAATTCAGAAAAAGCGCTCAGCTCGCCGAGAAAATGCGATTTAAGCAATAAAATTAAAAATGCTTATAAAACATAAACCAAACGTTGGAGGTGGTCATTTCTTCATGCACAGTGATAAACTCGGCACTCTAAAGCACCCGAGAGCGTTTTTTTCGATGCCAACCTAACCAGAGTGACGGGAGCGGCACAATTCAGAAAAAGTGCTCAGCTCGCCGAGAAAATGCGATTTAAGCAATAAAATTAAAAATGCTTATAAAACATAAACCAAACGTTGTAAATGGTCATTTCTTATTACGCAGTAATAAACTCGGCACTCTAAAGCACCCGAGAGCGTTTTTTTCGATGCCAACCTAACCAGAGTGACGGGAGCGGCACAATTCAGAAAAAGCGCTCAGCTCGCCGAGAAAATGCGATTTAAGCAATAAAATTAAAAATGCTTATAAAACATAAACCAAACGTTGGAGGTGGTCTTTTCTTCATGTGCAGTGATAAACTCGGCACTCTAAAGCACCCGAGAGCGTTTTTTTCCATGCCAACCTAAACAGAGTGACGGGAGCGGCACAATTCAGAAAAAGTGCTCAGCTCGCCGAGAAAATGCGATTTAAGCAATAAAATTAAAAATGCTTATAAAACATAAACCAAACGTTGTAGATGGTCATTTCTTATTACGCAGTAATAAACTCGGCACTCTAAAGCACCCGAGAGCGTTTTTTTCCATGCCAACCTAACCAGAGTGACGGGAGCGGCACAATTCAGAAAAAGTGCTCAGCTCGCCGAGAAAATGCGATTTAAGCAATAAAATTAAAAATGCTTATAAAACATAAACCAAACGTTGGAGGTGGTCATTTCTTCATGCGCAGTGATAAACTCGGCACTCTAAAGCACCCGAGAGCGTTTTTTTCGATGCCAACCTAACCAGAGTGACGGGAGCGGCACAATTCAGAAAAAGTGCTCAGCTCGCCGAGAAAATGCGATTTAAGCAATAAAATTAAAAATGCTTATAAAACATAAACCAAACGTTGGAGGTGGTCATTTCTTCATGCGCAGTGATAAACTCGGCACTCTAAAGCACCCGAGAGCGTTTTTTTCGATGCCAACCTAACCAGAGTGACGGGAGCGGCACAATTCAGAAAAAGTGCTCAGCTCGCCGAGAAAATGCGATTTAAGCAATAAAATTAAAAATGCTTATAAAACATAAACCAAACGTTGGAGGTGGTCATTTCTTCATGCGCAGTGATAAACTCGGCACTCTAAAGCACCCGAGAGCGTTTTTTTCGATGCCAACCTAACCAGAGTGACGGGAGCGGCACAATTCAGAAAAAGTGCTCAGCTCGCCGAGAAAATGCGATTTAAGCAATAAAATTAAAAATGCTTATAAAACATAAACCAAACGTTGTAAATGGTCATTTCTTATTACGCAGTAATAAACTCGGCACTCTAAAGCACCCGAGAGCGTTTTTTTCGATGCCAACCTAACCAGAGTGACGGGAGCGGCACAATTCAGAAAAAGCGCTCAGCTCGCCGAGAAAATGCGATTTAAGCAATAAAATTAAAAATGCTTATAAAACATAAACCAAACGTTGGAGGTGGTCTTTTCTTCATGTGCAGTGATAAACTCGGCACTCTAAAGCACCCGAGAGCGTTTTTTTCCATGCCAACCTAAACAGAGTGACGGGAGCGGCACAATTCAGAAAAAGTGCTCAGCTCGCCGAGAAAATGCGATTTAAGCAATAAAATTAAAAATGCTTATAAAACATAAACCAAACGTTGTAGATGGTCATTTCTTATTACGCAGTAATAAACTCGGCACTCTAAAGCACCCGAGAGCGTTTTTTTCCATGCCAACCTAACCAGAGTGACGGGAGCGGCACAATTCAGAAAAAGTGCTCAGCTCGCCGAGAAAATGCGATTTAAGCAATAAAATTAAAAATGCTTATAAAACATAAACCAAACGTTGGAGGTGGTCATTTCTTCATGCGCAGTGATAAACTCGGCACTCTAAAGCACCCGAGAGCGTTTTTTTCGATGCCAACCTAACCAGAGTGACGGGAGCGGCACAATTCAGAAAAAGTGCTCAGCTCGCCGAGAAAATGCGATTTAAGCAATAAAATTAAAAATGCTTATAAAACATAAACCAAACGTTGTAGATGGTCATTTCTTATTACGCAGTAATAAACTCGGCACTCTAAAGCACCCGAGAGCCTTTTTTTCCATGCCAACCTAACCAGAGTGACGGGAGCGGCACAATTCAGAAAAAGTGCTCAGCTCGCCGAGAAAATGCGATTTAAGCAATAAAATTAAAAATGCTTATAAAACATAAACCAAACGTTGGAGGTGGTCATTTCTTCATGCGCAGTGATAAACTCGGCACTCTAAAGCACCCGAGAGCGTTTTTTTCCATGCCAACCTAACCAGAGTGACGGGAGCGGCACAATTCAGAAAAAGTGCTCAGCTCGCCGAGAAAATGCGATTTAAGCAATAAAATTAAAAATGCTTATAAAACATAAACCAAACGTTGGAGGTGGTCATTTCTTCATGCGCAGTGATAAACTCGGCACTCTAAAGCACCCGAGAGCGTTTTTTTCCATGCCAACCTAACCAGAGTGACGGGAGCGGCACAATTCAGAAAAAGTGCTCAGCTCGCCGAGAAAATGCGATTTAAGCAAAAAAATTAAAAATGCTTATAAAACATAAACCAAACGTTGTAGATGGTCATTTCTTATTACGCAGTAATAAACTCGGCACTCTAAAGCACCCGAGAGCGTTTTTTTCCATGCCAACCTAACCAGAGTGACGGGAGCGGCACAATTCAGAAAAAGTGCTCAGCTCGCCGAGAAAATGCGATTTAAGCAATAAAATTAAAAATGCTTATAAAACATAAACCAAACGTTGGAGGTGGTCATTTCTTCATGCGCAGTGATAAACTCGGCACTCTAAAGCACCCGAGAGCGTTTTATTCGATGCCAACCTAACCAGAGTGACGGGAGCGGCACAATTCAGAAAAAGCGCTCAGCTCGCCGAGAAAATGCGATTTAAGCAATAAAATTAAAAATGCTTATAAAACATAAACCAAACGTTGGAGGTGGTCATTTCTTCATGCGCGGTGATAAACTCGGCACTCTAAAGCACCCGAGAGCGTTTTTTTCCATGCCAACCTAACCAGAGTGACGGGAGCGGCACAATTCAGAAAAAGTGCTCAGCTCGCCGAGAAAATGCGATTTAAGCAATAAAATTAAAAATGCTTATAAAACATAAACCAAACGTTGGAGGTGGTCATTTCTTCATGCGCAGTGATAAACTCGGCACTCTAAAGCACCCAAGAGCGTTTTTTTCGATGCCAACCTAACCAGAGTGACGGGAGCGGCACAATTCAGAAAAAGTGCTCAGCTCGCCGAGTAAATGCGATTTAAGCAATAAAATTAAAAATGCTTATAAAACATAAACCAAACGTTGGAGGTGGTCATTTCTTCATGCGCAGTGATAAACTCGGCACTCTAAAGCACCCGAGAGCGTTTTTTTCGATGCCAACCTAACCAGAGTGACGGGAGCGGCACAATTCAGAAAAAGCGCTCAGCTCGCCGAGAAAATGCGATTTAAGCAATAAAATTAAAAATGCTTATAAAACATAAACCAAACGTTGGAGGTGGTCATTTCTTCATGCGCAGTGATAAACTCGGCACTCTAAAGCACCCGAGAGCGTTTTTTTCCATGCCAACCTAACCAGAGTGACGGGAGCGGCACAATTCAGAAAAAGCGCTCAGCTCGCCGAGAAAATGCGATTTAAGCAATAAAATTAAAAATGCTTATAAAACATAAACCAAACGTTGGAGGTGGTCATTTCTTCATGCACAGTGATAAACTCGGCACTCTAAAGCACCCGAGAGCGTTTTTTTCGATGCCAACCTAACCAGAGTGACGGGAGCGGCACAATTCAGAAAAAGTGCTCAGCTCGCCGAGAAAATGCGATTTAAGCAATAAAATTAAAAATGCTTATAAAACATAAACCAAACGTTGGAGGTGGTCATTTCTTCATGCGCAGTGATAAACTCGGCACTCTAAAGCACCCGAGAGCGTTTTTTTCGATGCCAACCTAACCAGAGTGACGGGAGCGGCACAATTCAGAAAAAGTGCTCAGCTCGCCGAGAAAATGCGATTTAAGCAATAAAATTAAAAATGCTTATAAAACATAAACCAAACGTTGGAGGTGGTCATTTCTTCATGCGCAGTGATAAACTCGGGACTCTAAAGCACCCGAGAGCGTTTTATTCGATGCCAACCTAACCAGAGTGACGGGAGCGGCACAATTCAGAAAAAGTGCTCAGCTCGCCGAGAAAATGCGATTTAAGCAATAAAATTAAAAATGCTTATAAAACATAAACCAAACGTTGGAGGTGGTCATTTCTTCATGCGCAGTGATAAACTCGGCACTCTAAAGCACCCGAGAGCGTTTTTTTCGATGCCAACCTAACCAGAGTGACGGGAGCGGCACAATTCAGAAAAAGCGCTCAGCTCGCCGAGAAAATGCGATTTAAGCAATAAAATTAAAAATGCTTATAAAACATAAACCAAACGTTGGAGGTGGTCATTTCTTCATGCGCAGTGATAAACTCGGCACTCTAAAGCACCCGAGAGCGTTTTTTTCGATGCCAACCTAACCAGAGTGACGGGAGCGGCACAATTCAGAAAAAGCGCTCAGCTCGCCGAGAAAATGCGATTTAAGCAATAAAATTAAAAATGCTTATAAAACATAAACCAAACGTTGGAGGTGGTCATTTCTTCATGCGCAGTGATAAACTCGGCACTCTAAAGCACCCGAGAGCGTTTTTTTCGATGCCAACCTAACCAGAGTGACGGGAGCGGCACAATTCAGAAAAAGTGCTCAGCTCGCCGAGAAAATGCGATTTAAGCAATAAAATTAAAAATGCTTATAAAACATAAACCAAACGTTGGAGGTGGTCATTTCTTCATGCGCAGTGATAAACTCGGCACTCTAAAGCACCCGAGAGCGTTTTTTTCGATGCCAACCTAACCAGAGTGACGGGAGCGGCACAATTCAGAAAAAGCGCTCAGCTCGCCGAGAAAATGCGATTTAAGCAATAAAATTAAAAATGCTTATAAAACATAAACCAAACGTTGGAGGTGGTCATTTCTTCATGCACAGTGATAAACTCGGCACTCTAAAGCACCCGAGAGCGTTTTTTTCGATGCCAACCTAACCAGAGTGACGGGAGCGGCACAATTCAGAAAAAGTGCTCAGCTCGCCGAGAAAATGCGATTTAAGCAATAAAATTAAAAATGCTTATAAAACATAAACCAAACGTTGGAGGTGGTCATTTCTTCATGCGCAGTGATAAACTCGGCACTCTAAAGCACCCGAGAGCGTTTTTTTCGATGCCAACCTAACCAGAGTGACGGGAGCGGCACAATTCAGAAAAAGCGCTCAGCTCGCCGAGAAAATGCGATTTAAGCAATAAAATTAAAAATGCTTATAAAACATAAACCAAACGTTGGAGGTGGTCATTTCTTCATGCGCAGTGATAAACTCGGCACTCTAAAGCACCCGAGAGCGTTTTTTTCCATGCCAACCTAACCAGAGTGACGGGAGCGGCACAATTCAGAAAAAGCGCTCAGCTCGCCGAGAAAATGCGATTTAAGCAATAAAATTAAAAATGCTTATAAAACATAAACCAAACGTTGGAGGTGGTCATTTCTTCATGCACAGTGATAAACTCGGCACTCTAAAGCACCCGAGAGCGTTTTTTTCGATGCCAACCTAACCAGAGTGACGGGAGCGGCACAATTCAGAAAAAGTGCTCAGCTCGCCGAGAAAATGCGATTTAAGCAATAAAATTAAAAATGCTTATAAAACATAAACCAAACGTTGGAGGTGGTCATTTCTTCATGCGCAGTGATAAACTCGGCACTCTAAAGCACCCGAGAGCGTTTTTTTCGATGCCAACCTAACCAGAGTGACGGGAGCGGCACAATTCAGAAAAAGTGCTCAGCTCGCCGAGAAAATGCGATTTAAGCAATAAAATTAAAAATGCTTATAAAACATAAACCAAACGTTGGAGGTGGTCATTTCTTCATGCGCAGTGATAAACTCGGGACTCTAAAGCACCCGAGAGCGTTTTATTCGATGCCAACCTAACCAGAGTGACGGGAGCGGCACAATTCAGAAAAAGTGCTCAGCTCGCCGAGAAAATGCGATTTAAGCAATAAAATTAAAAATGCTTATAAAACATAAACCAAACGTTGGAGGTGGTCATTTCTTCATGCGCAGTGATAAACTCGGCACTCTAAAGCACCCGAGAGCGTTTTTTTCGATGCCAACCTAACCAGAGTGACGGGAGCGGCACAATTCAGAAAAAGCGCTCAGCTCGCCGAGAAAATGCGATTTAAGCAATAAAATTAAAAATGCTTATAAAACATAAACCAAACGTTGGAGGTGGTCATTTCTTCATGCGCAGTGATAAACTCGGCACTCTAAAGCACCCGAGAGCGTTTTTTTCGATGCCAACCTAACCAGAGTGACGGGAGCGGCACAATTCAGAAAAAGCGCTCAGCTCGCCGAGAAAATGCGATTTAAGCAATAAAATTAAAAATGCTTATAAAACATAAACCAAACGTTGGAGGTGGTCATTTCTTCATGCGCAGTGATAAACTCGGCACTCTAAAGCACCCGAGAGCGTTTTTTTCGATGCCAACCTAACCAGAGTGACGGGAGCGGCACAATTCAGAAAAAGTGCTCAGCTCGCCGAGAAAATGCGATTTAAGCAATAAAATTAAAAATGCTTATAAAACATAAACCAAACGTTGGAGGTGGTCATTTCTTCATGCGCAGTGATAAACTCGGCACTCTAAAGCACCCGAGAGCGTTTTTTTCGATGCCAACCTAACCAGAGTGACGGGAGCGGCACAATTCAGAAAAAGCGCTCAGCTCGCCGAGAAAATGCGATTTAAGCAATAAAATTAAAAATGCTTATAAAACATAAACCAAACGTTGGAGGTGGTCATTTCTTCATGCACAGTGATAAACTCGGCACTCTAAAGCACCCGAGAGCGTTTTTTTCGATGCCAACCTAACCAGAGTGACGGGAGCGGCACAATTCAGAAAAAGTGCTCAGCTCGCCGAGAAAATGCGATTTAAGCAATAAAATTAAAAATGCTTATAAAACATAAACCAAACGTTGGAGGTGGTCATTTCTTCATGCGCAGTGATAAACTCGGCACTCTAAAGCACCCGAGAGCGTTTTTTTCGATGACAACCTAACCAGAGTGACGGGAGCGGCACAATTCAGAAAAAGTGCTCAGCTCGCCGAGAAAATGCGATTTAAGCAATAAAATTTAAAATGCTTATAAAACATAAACCAAACGTTGTAGATGGTCATTTCTTATTACCCAGTAATAAACTCGGCACTCTAAAGCACCCGAGAGCGTTTTTTTCCATGCCAACCTAACCAGAGTGACGGGAGCGGCACAATTCAGAAAAAGTGCTCAGCTCGCCGAGAAAATGCGATTTAAGCAATAAAATTAAAAATGCTTATAAAACATAAACCAAACGTTGGAGGTGGCCATTTCTTCATGCGCAGTGATAAACTCGGCACTCTAAAGCACCCAAGAGCGTTTTTTTTCCATGCCAACCTAACCAGAGTGACGGGAGCGGCACAATTCAGAAAAAGCGCTCAGCTCGCCGAGAAAATGCGATTTAAGCAATAAAATTAAAAATGCTTATAAAACATAAACCAAACGTTGGAGGTGGTCATTTCTTCATGCGCAGTGATAAACTCGGCACTCTAAAGCACCCGAGAGCGTTTTTTTCGATGCCAACCTAACCAGAGTGACGGGAGCGGCACAATTCAGAAAAAGTGCTCAGCTCGCCGAGAAAATGCGATTTAAGCAATAAAATTAAAAATGCTTATAAAACATAAACCAAACGTTGGAGGTGGCCATTTCTTCATGCGCAGTGATAAACTCGGCACTCTAAAGCACCCGAGAGCGTTTTTTTCCATGCCTAACCAGAGTGACGGGAGCGGCACAATTCAGAAAAAGTGCTCAGCTCGCCGAGAAAATGCGATTTAAGCAATTAAATTAAAAATGCTTATAAAACATAAACCAAACGTTGGAGGTGGTCATTTCTTCATGCGCAGTGATAAACTCGGCACTCTAAAGCACCCGAGAGCGTTTTTTTCCATGCCAACCTAACCAGAGTGACAGGAGCGGCACAATTCAGAAAAAGTGCTCAGCTCGCCGAGAAAATGCGATTTAAGCAATAAAATTAAAAATGCTTATAAAACATAAACCAAACGTTGGAGGTGGTCTTTTCTTCATGCGCAGTGATAAACTCGGCACTCTAAAGCACCCGAGAGCGTTTTTTTCCATGCCAACCTAAACAGAGTGACGGGAGCGGCACAATTCAGAAAAAGTGCTCAGCTCGCCGAGAAAATGCGATTTAAGCAATAAAATTAAAAATGCTTATAAAACATAAACCAAACGTTGTAGATGGTCATTTCTTATTACGCAGTAATAAACTCGGCACTCTAAAGCACCCGAGAGCGATTTTTTCCATGCCAACCTAACCAGAGTGACGGGAGCGGCACAATTCAGAAAAAGTGCTCAGCTCGCCGAGAAAATGCGATTTAAGCAATAAAATTAAAAATGCTTATAAAACATAAACCAAACGTTGGAGGTGGTCATTTCTTCATGCACAGTGATAAACTCGGCACTCTAAAGCACCCGAGAGCGTTTTTTTCCATGCCAACCTAACCAGAGTGACGGGAGCGGCACAATTCAGAAAAAGTGCTCAGCTCGCCGAGAAAATGCGATTTAAGCAATAAAATTAAAAATGCTTATAAAACATAAACCAAACGTTGGAGGTGGCCATTTCTTCATGCGCAGTGATAAACTCGGCACTCTAAAGCACCCGAGAGCGTTTTTTTCGATGCCAACCTAACCAGAGTGACGGGAGCGGCACAATTCAGAAAAAGTGCTCAGCTCGCCGAGAAAATGCGATTTAAGCAATAAAATTAAAAATGCTTATAAAACATAAACCAAACGTTGGAGGTGGTCATTTCTTCATGCGCAGTGATAAACTCGGCACTCTAAAGCACCCGAGAGCGTTTTTTTCCATGCCAACCTAACCAGAGTGACGGGAGCGGCACAATTCAGAAAAAGTGCTCAGCTCGCCGAGAAAATGCGATTTAAGCAATAAAATTAAAAATGCTTATAAAACATAAACCAAACGTTGGAGGTGGTCATTTCTTCATGCGCAGTGATAAACTCGGCACTCTAAAGCACCCGAGAGCGTTTTTTTCCATGCCAACCTAACCAGAGTGACGGGAGCGGCACAATTCAGAAAAAGTGCTCAGCTCGCCGAGAAAATGCGATTTAAGCAATAAAATTAAAAATGCTTATAAAACATAAACCAAACGTTGTAGATGGTCATTTCTTATTACGCAGTAATAAACTCGGCACTCTAAAGCACCCGAGAGCGTTTTTTTCCATGCCAACCTAACCAGAGTGACGGGAGCGGCACAATTCAGAAAAAGTGCTCAGCTCGCCGAGAAAATGCGATTTAAGCAATAAAATTAAAAATGCTTATAAAACATAAACCAAACGTTGGAGGTGGTCATTTCTTCATGCGCAGTGATAAACTCGGCACTCTAAAGCACCCGAGAGCGTTTTATTCGATGCCAACCTAACCAGAGTGACGGGAGCGGCACAATTCAGAAAAAGTGCTCAGCTCGCCGAGAAAATGCGATTTAAGCAATAAAATTAAAAATGCTTATAAAACATAAACCAAACGTTGGAGGTGGTCATTTCTTCATGCGCAGTGATAAACTCGGCACTCTAAAGCACCCGAGAGCGTTTTTTTCCATGCCAACCTAACCAGAGTGACGGGAGCGGCACAATTCAGAAAAAGTGCTCAGCTCGCCGAGAAAATGCGATTTAAGCAATAAAATTAAAAATGCTTATAAAACATAAACCAAACGTTGTAGATGGTCATTTCTTATTACGCAGTAATAAACTCGGCACTCTAAAGCACCCGAGAGCGTTTTTTTCCATGCCAACCTAACCAGAGTGACGGGAGCGGCACAATTCAGAAAAAGTGCTCAGCTCGCCGAGAAAATGCGATTTAAGCAATAAAATTAAAAATGCTTATAAAACATAAACCAAACGTTGGAGGTGGTCATTTCTTCATGCGCAGTGATAAACTCGGCACTCTAAAGCACCCGAGAGCGTTTTTTTCGATGCCAACCTAACCAGAGTGACGGGAGCGGCACAATTCAGAAAAAGTGCTCAGCTCGCCGAGTAAATGCGATTTAAGCAATAAAATTAAAAATGCTTATAAAACATAAACCAAACGTTGGAGGTGGTCATTTCTTCATGCGCAGTGATAAACTCGGCACTCTAAAGCACCCGAGAGCGTTTTTTTCGATGCCAACCTAACCAGAGTGACGGGAGCGGCACAATTCAGAAAAAGCGCTCAGCTCGCCGAGAAAATGCGATTTAAGCAATAAAATTAAAAATGCTTATAAAACATAAACCAAACGTTGGAGGTGGTCATTTCTTCATGCGCAGTGATAAACTCGGCACTCTAAAGCACCCGAGAGCGTTTTTTTCCATGCCAACCTAACCAGAGTGACGGGAGCGGCACAATTCAGAAAAAGCGCTCAGCTCGCCGAGAAAATGCGATTTAAGCAATAAAATTAAAAATGCTTATAAAACATAAACCAAACGTTGGAGGTGGTCATTTCTTCATGCACAGTGATAAACTCGGCACTCTAAAGCACCCGAGAGCGTTTTTTTCGATGCCAACCTAACCAGAGTGACGGGAGCGGCACAATTCAGAAAAAGTGCTCAGCTCGCCGAGAAAATGCGATTTAAGCAATAAAATTAAAAATGCTTATAAAACATAAACCAAACGTTGGAGGTGGTCATTTCTTCATGCGCAGTGATAAACTCGGCACTCTAAAGCACCCGAGAGCGTTTTATTTGATGCCAACCTAACCAGAGTGACGGGAGCGGCACAATTCAGAAAAAGTGCTCAGCTCGCCGAGAAAATGCGATTTAAGCAATAAAATTAAAAATGCTTATAAAACATAAACCAAACGTTGGAGGTGGTCATTTCTTCATGCGCAGTGATAAACTCGGCACTCTAAAGCACCCGAGAGCGTTTTTTTCGATGCCAACCTAACCAGAGTGACGGGAGCGGCACAATTCAGAAAAAGCGCTCAGCTCGCCGAGAAAATGCGATTTAAGCAATAAAATTAAAAATGCTTATAAAACATAAACCAAACGTTGGAGGTGGTCATTTCTTCATGCACAGTGATAAACTCGGCACTCTAAAGCACCCGAGAGCGTTTTTTTCGATGCCAACCTAACCAGAGTGACGGGAGCGGCACAATTCAGAAAAAGTGCTCAGCTCGCCGAGAAAATGCGATTTAAGCAATAAAATTAAAAATGCTTATAAAACATAAACCAAACGTTGTAAATGGTCATTTCTTATTACGCAGTAATAAACTCGGCACTCTAAAGCACCCGAGAGCGTTTTTTCGATGCCAACCTAACCAGAGTGACGGGAGCGGCACAATACAGAAAAAGCGCTCAGCTCGCCGAGAAAATGCGATTTAAGCAATAAAATTAAAAATGCTTATAAAACATAAACCAAACGTTGGAGGTGGTCTTTTCTTCATGCGCAGTGATAAACTCGGCACTCTAAAGCACCCGAGAGCGTTTTTTTCCATGCCAACCTAAACAGAGTGACGGGAGCGGCACAATTCAGAAAAAGTGCTCAGCTCGCCGAGAAAATGCGATTTAAGCAATAAAATTAAAAATGCTTATAAAATATAAACCAAACGTTGTAGATGGTCATTTCTTATTACGCAGTAATAAACTCGGCACTCTAAAGCACCCGAGAGCGTTTTTTTCCATGCCAACCTAACCAGAGTGACGGGAGCGGCACAATTCAGAAAAAGTGCTCAGCTCGCCGAGAAAATGCGATTTAAGCAATAAAATTAAAAATGCTTATAAAACATAAACCAAACGTTGGAGGTGGTCATTTCTTCATGCGCAGTGATAAACTCGGCACTCTAAAGCACCCGAGAGCGTTTTTTTCGATGCCAACCTAACCAGAGTGACGGGAGCGGCACAATTCAGAAAAAGTGCTCAGCTCGCCGAGAAAATGCGATTTAAGCAATAAAATTAAAAATGCTTATAAAACATAAACCAAACGTTGGAGGTGGTCATTTCTTCATGCACAGTGATAAACTCGGCACTCTAAAGCACCCGAGAGCGTTTTTTTCCATGCCAACCTAACCAGAGTGACGGGAGCGGCACAATTCAGAAAAAGTGCTCAGCTCGCCGAGAAAATGCGATTTAAGCAATAAAATTAAAAATGCTTATAAAACATAAACCAAACGTTGGAGGTGGTCATTTCTTCATGCGCAGTGATAAACTCGGCACTCTAAAGCACCCGAGAGCGTTTTTTTCCATGCCAACCTAACCAGAGTGACGGGAGCGGCACAATTCAGAAAAAGTGCTCAGCTCGCCGAGAAAATGCGATTTAAGCAATAAAATTAAAAATGCTTATAAAACATAAACCAAACGTTGGAGGTGGTCATTTCTTCATGCACAGTGATAAACTCGGCACTCTAAAGCACCCGAGAGCGTTTTTATCGATGCCAACCTAACCAGAGTGACGGGAGCGGCACAATTCAGAAAAAGTGCTCAGCTCGCCGAGAAAATGCGATTTAAGCAATAAAATTAAAAATGCTTATAAAACCTAAACCAAACGTTGGAGGTGGTCATTTCTTCATGCGCAGTGATAAACTCGGCACTCTAAAGCACCCGAGAGCGTTTTTTTCCATGCCAACCTAACCAGAGTGACGGGAGCGGCACAATTCAGAAAAAGCGCTCAGCTCGCCGAGAAAATGCGATTTAAGCAATAAAATTAAAAATGCTTATAAAACATAAACCAAACGTTGGAGGTGGTCATTTCTTCATACACAGTGATAAACTCGGCACTCTAAAGCACCCGAGAGCGTTTTTTTCGATGCCAACCTAACCAGAGTGACGGGAGCGGCACAATTCAGAAAAAGTGCTCAGCTCGCCGAGAAAATGCGATTTAAGCAATAAAATTAAAAATGCTTATAAAACATAAACCAAACGTTGGAGGTGGTCATTTCTTCATGCGCAGTGATAAACTCGGCACTCTAAAGCACCCGAGAGCGTTTTTTTCGATGCCAACCTAACCAGAGTGACGGGAGCGGCACAATTCAGAAAAAGTGCTCAGCTCGCCGAGAAAATGCGATTTAAGCAATAAAATTAAAAATGCTTATAAAACATAAACCAAACGTTGGAGGTGGTCATTTCTTCATGCGCAGTGATAAACTCGGGACTCTAAAGCACCCGAGAGCGTTTTATTCGATGCCAACCTAACCAGAGTGACGGGAGCGGCACAATTCAGAAAAAGTGCTCAGCTCGCCGAGAAAATGCGATTTAAGCAATAAAATTAAAAATGCTTATAAAACATAAACCAAACGTTGGAGGTGGTCATTTCTTCATGCGCAGTGATAAACTCGGCACTCTAAAGCACCCGAGAGCGTTTTTTTCGATGCCAACCTAACCAGAGTGACGGGAGCGGCACAATTCAGAAAAAGCGCTCAGCTCGCCGAGAAAATGCGATTTAAGCAATAAAATTAAAAATGCTTATAAAACATAAACCAAACGTTGGAGGTGGTCATTTCTTCATGCGCAGTGATAAACTCGGGACTCTAAAGCACCCGAGAGCGTTTTATTCGATGCCAACCTAACCAGAGTGACGGGAGCGGCACAATTCAGAAAAAGTGCTCAGCTCGCCGAGAAAATGCGATTTAAGCAATAAAATTAAAAATGCTTATAAAACATAAACCAAACGTTGGAGGTGGTCATTTCTTCATGCGCAGTGATAAACTCGGCACTCTAAAGCACCCGAGAGCGTTTTTTTCGATGCCAACCTAACCAGAGTGACGGGAGCGGCACAATTCAGAAAAAGCGCTCAGCTCGCCGAGAAAATGCGATTTAAGCAATAAAATTAAAAATGCTTATAAAACATAAACCAAACGTTGGAGGTGGTCATTTCTTCATGCGCAGTGATAAACTCGGCACTCTAAAGCACCCGAGAGCGTTTTTTTCGATGCCAACCTAACCAGAGTGACGGGAGCGGCACAATTCAGAAAAAGCGCTCAGCTCGCCGAGAAAATGCGATTTAAGCAATAAAATTAAAAATGCTTATAAAACATAAACCAAACGTTGGAGGTGGTCATTTCTTCATGCGCAGTGATAAACTCGGCACTCTAAAGCACCCGAGAGCGTTTTTTTCGATGCCAACCTAACCAGAGTGACGGGAGCGGCACAATTCAGAAAAAGTGCTCAGCTCGCCGAGAAAATGCGATTTAAGCAATAAAATTAAAAATGCTTATAAAACATAAACCAAACGTTGGAGGTGGTCATTTCTTCATGCGCAGTGATAAACTCGGCACTCTAAAGCACCCGAGAGCGTTTTTTTCGATGCCAACCTAACCAGAGTGACGGGAGCGGCACAATTCAGAAAAAGCGCTCAGCTCGCCGAGAAAATGCGATTTAAGCAATAAAATTAAAAATGCTTATAAAACATAAACCAAACGTTGGAGGTGGTCATTTCTTCATGCACAGTGATAAACTCGGCACTCTAAAGCACCCGAGAGCGTTTTTTTCGATGCCAACCTAACCAGAGTGACGGGAGCGGCACAATTCAGAAAAAGTGCTCAGCTCGCCGAGAAAATGCGATTTAAGCAATAAAATTAAAAATGCTTATAAAACATAAACCAAACGTTGGAGGTGGTCATTTCTTCATGCGCAGTGATAAACTCGGCACTCTAAAGCACCCGAGAGCGTTTTTTTCGATGACAACCTAACCAGAGTGACGGGAGCGGCACAATTCAGAAAAAGTGCTCAGCTCGCCGAGAAAATGCGATTTAAGCAATAAAATTTAAAATGCTTATAAAACATAAACCAAACGTTGTAGATGGTCATTTCTTATTACCCAGTAATAAACTCGGCACTCTAAAGCACCCGAGAGCGTTTTTTTCCATGCCAACCTAACCAGAGTGACGGGAGCGGCACAATTCAGAAAAAGTGCTCAGCTCGCCGAGAAAATGCGATTTAAGCAATAAAATTAAAAATGCTTATAAAACATAAACCAAACGTTGGAGGTGGTCATTTCTTCATGCGCAGTGATAAACTCGGCACTCTAAAGCACCCAAGAGCGTTTTTTTTCGATGCCAACCTAACCAGAGTGACGGGAGCGGCACAATTCAGAAAAAGCGCTCAGCTCGCCGAGAAAATGCGATTTAAGCAATAAAATTAAAAATGCTTATAAAACATAAACCAAACGTTGGAGGTGGTCATTTCTTCATGCGCGGTGATAAACTCGGCACTCTAAAGCACCCGAGAGCGTTTTTTTCGATGCCAACCTAACCAGAGTGACGGGAGCGGCACAATTCAGAAAAAGTGCTCAGCTCGCCGAGAAAATGCGATTTAAGCAATAAAATTAAAAATGCTTATAAAACATAAACCAAACGTTGGAGGTGGTCATTTCTTCATGCGCAGTGATAAACTCGGCACTCTAAAGCACCCGAGAGCGTTTTTTTCGATGCCAACCTAACCAGAGTGACGGGAGCGGCACAATTCAGAAAAAGTGCTCAGCTCGCCGAGAAAATGCGATTTAAGCAATAAAATTAAAAATGCTTATAAAACATAAACCAAACGTTGGAGGTGGTCATTTCTTCATGCGCAGTGATAAACTCGGCACTCTAAAGCACCCGAGAGCGTTTTTTTCGATGCCAACCTAACCAGAGTGACGGGAGCGGCACAATTCAGAAAAAGCGCTCAGCTCGCCGAGAAAATGCGATTTAAGCAATAAAATTAAAAATGCTTATAAAACATAAACCAAACGTTGGAGGTGGTCATTTCTTCATGCGCAGTGATAAACTCGGCACTCTAAAGCACCCGAGAGCGTTTTTTTCCATGCCAACCTAAACAGAGTGACGGGAGCGGCACAATTCAGAAAAAGTGCTCAGCTCGCCGAGAAAATGCGATTTAAGCAATAAAATTAAAAATGCTTATAAAACATAAACCAAACGTTGTAGATGGTCATTTCTTATTACGCAGTAATAAACTCGGCACTCTAAAGCACCCGAGAGCGATTTTTTCCATGCCAACCTAACCAGAGTGACGGGAGCGGCACAATTCAGAAAAAGTGCTCAGCTCGCCGAGAAAATGCAATTTAAGCAATAAAATTAAAAATGCTTATAAAACATAAACCAAACGTTGGAGGTGGTCATTTCTTCATGCGCAGTGATAAACTCGGCACTCTAAAGCACCCGAGAGCGTTTTTTTCGATGCCAACCTAACCAGAGTGACGGGAGCGGCACAATTCAGAAAAAGTGCTCAGCTCGCCGAGAAAATGCGATTTAAGCAATAAAATTAAAAATGCTTATAAAACATAAACCAAACGTTGGAGGTGGCCATTTCTTCATGCGCAGTGATAAACTCGGCACTCTAAAGCACCCGAGAGCGTTTTTTTCCATGCCAACCTAACCAGAGTGACGGGAGCGGCACAATTCAGAAAAAGTGCTCAGCTCGCCGAGAAAATGCGATTTAAGCAATAAAATTAAAAATGCTTATAAAACATAAACCAAACGTTGGAGGTGGTCATTTCTTCATGCGCAGTGATAAACTCGGCACTCTAAAGCACCCGAGAGCGTTTTTTTCCATGCCAACCTAACCAGAGTGACGGGAGCGGCACAATTCAGAAAAAGTGCTCAGCTCGCCGAGAAAATGCGATTTAAGCAATAAAATTAGAAATGCTTATAAAACATAAACCAAACGTTGGAGGTGGCCATTTCTTCATGCGCAGTGATAAACTCGGCACTCTAAAGCACCCGAGAGCGTTTTTTTCCATGCCAACCTAACCAGAGTGACGGGAGCGGCACAATTCAGAAAAAGTGCTCAGCTCGCCGAGAAAATGCGATTTAAGCAATAAAATTAAAAATGCTTATAAAACATAAACCAAACGTTGGAGGTGGCCATTTCTTCATGCGCAGTGATAAACTCGGCACTCTAAAGCACCCGAGAGCGTTTTTTTCCATGCCTAACCAGAGTGACGGGAGCGGCACAATTCAGAAAAAGTGCTCAGCTCGCCGAGAAAATGCGATTTAAGCAATAAAATTAAAAATGCTTATAAAACATAAACCAAACGTTGGAGGTGGTCATTTCTTCATGCGCAGTGATAAACTCGGCACTCTAAAGCACCCGAGAGCGTTTTTTTCCATGCCAACCTAACCAGAGTGACAGGAGCGGCACAATTCAGAAAAAGTGCTCAGCTCGCCGAGAAAATGCGATTTAAGCAATAAAATTAAAAATGCTTATAAAACATAAACCAAACGTTGGAGGTGGTCTTTTCTTCATGCGCAGTGATAAACTCGGCACTCTAAAGCACCCGAGAGCGTTTTTTTCCATGCCAACCTAAACAGAGTGACGGGAGCGGCACAATTCAGAAAAAGTGCTCAGCTCGCCGAGAAAATGCGATTTAAGCAATAAAATTAAAAATGCTTATAAAACATAAACCAAACGTTGTAGATGGTCATTTCTTATTACGCAGTAATAAACTCGGCACTCTAAAGCACCCGAGAGCGTTTTTTTCCATGCCAACCTAACCAGAGTGACGGGAGCGGCACAATTCAGAAAAAGTGCTCAGCTCGCCGAGAAAATGCGATTTAAGCAATAAAATTAAAAATGCTTATAAAACATAAACCAAACGTTGGAGGTGGTCATTTCTTCATGCACAGTGATAAACTCGGCACTCTAAAGCACCCGAGAGCGTTTTTTTCCATGCCAACCTAACCAGAGTGACGGGAGCGGCACAATTCAGAAAAAGTGCTCAGCTCGCCGAGAAAATGCGATTTAAGCAATAAAATTAAAAATGCTTATAAAACATAAACCAAACGTTGGAGGTGGTCATTTCTTCATGCGCAGTGATAAACTCGGCACTCTAAAGCACCCGAGAGCGTTTTTTTCGATGCCAACCTAACCAGAGTGACGGGAGCGGCACAATTCAGAAAAAGTGCTCAGCTCGCCGAGAAAATGCGATTTAAGCAATAAAATTAAAAATGCTTATAAAACATAAACCAAACGTTGGAGGTGGTCATTTCTTCATGCGCAGTGATAAACTCGGCACTCTAAAGCACCCGAGAGCGTTTTTTTCCATGCCAACCTAACCAGAGTGACGGGAGCGGCACAATTCAGAAAAAGTGCTCAGCTCGCCGAGAAAATGCGATTTAAGCAATAAAATTAAAAATGCTTATAAAACATAAACCAAACGTTGGAGGTGGTCATTTCTTCATGCGCAGTGATAAACTCGGCACTCTAAAGCACCCGAGAGCGTTTTTTTCCATGCCAACCTAACCAGAGTGACGGGAGCGGCACAATTCAGAAAAAGTGCTCAGCTCGCCGAGAAAATGCGATTTAAGCAATAAAATTAAAAATGCTTATAAAACATAAACCAAACGTTGTAGATGGTCATTTCTTATTACGCAGTAATAAACTCGGCACTCTAAAGCACCCGAGAGCGTTTTTTTCCATGCCAACCTAACCAGAGTGACGGGAGCGGCACAATTCAGAAAAAGTGCTCAGCTCGCCGAGAAAATGCGATTTAAGCAATAAAATTAAAAATGCTTATAAAACATAAACCAAACGTTGGAGGTGGTCATTTCTTCATGCGCAGTGATAAACTCGGCACTCTAAAGCACCCGAGAGCGTTTTATTCGATGCCAACCTAACCAGAGTGACGGGAGCGGCACAATTCAGAAAAAGCGCTCAGCTCGCCGAGAAAATGCGATTTAAGCAATAAAATTAAAAATGCTTATAAAACATAAACCAAACGTTGGAGGTGGTCATTTCTTCATGCACAGTGATAAACTCGGCACTCTAAAGCACCCGAGAGCGTTTTTTTCGATGCCAACCTAACCAGAGTGACGGGAGCGGCACAATTCAGAAAAAGTGCTCAGCTCGCCGAGAAAATGCGATTTAAGCAATAAAATTAAAAATGCTTATAAAACATAAACCAAACGTTGGAGGTGGTCATTTCTTCATGCGCAGTGATAAACTCGGCACTCTAAAGCACCCGAGAGCGTTTTTTTCGATGCCAACCTAACCAGAGTGACGGGAGCGGCACAATTCAGAAAAAGCGCTCAGCTCGCCGAGAAAATGCGATTTAAGCAATAAAATTAAAAATGCTTATAAAACATAAACCAAACGTTGGAGGTGGTCATTTCTTCATGCGCAGTGATAAACTCGGCACTCTAAAGCACCCGAGAGCGTTTTTTTCCATGCCAACCTAACCAGAGTGACGGGAGCGGCACAATTCAGAAAAAGCGCTCAGCTCGCCGAGAAAATGCGATTTAAGCAATAAAATTAAAAATGCTTATAAAACATAAACCAAACGTTGGAGGTGGTCATTTCTTCATGCACAGTGATAAACTCGGCACTCTAAAGCACCCGAGAGTGTTTTTTTCGATGCCAACCTAACCAGAGTGACGGGAGCGGCACAATTCAGAAAAAGTGCTCAGCTCGCCGAGAAAATGCGATTTAAGCAATAAAATTAAAAATGCTTATAAAACATAAACCAAACGTTGGAGGTGGTCATTTCTTCATGCGCAGTGATAAACTCGGCACTCTAAAGCACCCGAGAGCGTTTTTTTCGATGCCAACCTAACCAGAGTGACGGGAGCGGCACAATTCAGAAAAAGTGCTCAGCTCGCCGAGAAAATGCGATTTAAGCAATAAAATTAAAAATGCTTATAAAACATAAACCAAACGTTGGAGGTGGTCATTTCTTCATGCGCAGTGATAAACTCGGGACTCTAAAGCACCCGAGAGCGTTTTATTCGATGCCAACCTAACCAGAGTGACGGGAGCGGCACAATTCAGAAAAAGTGCTCAGCTCGCCGAGAAAATGCGATTTAAGCAATAAAATTAAAAATGCTTATAAAACATAAACCAAACGTTGGAGGTGGTCATTTCTTCATGCGCAGTGATAAACTCGGCACTCTAAAGCACCCGAGAGCGTTTTTTTCGATGCCAACCTAACCAGAGTGACGGGAGCGGCACAATTCAGAAAAAGCGCTCAGCTCGCCGAGAAAATGCGATTTAAGCAATAAAATTAAAAATGCTTATAAAACATAAACCAAACGTTGGAGGTGGTCATTTCTTCATGCGCAGTGATAAACTCGGCACTCTAAAGCACCCGAGAGCGTTTTTTTCGATGCCAACCTAACCAGAGTGACGGGAGCGGCACAATTCAGAAAAAGCGCTCAGCTCGCCGAGAAAATGCGATTTAAGCAATAAAATTAAAAATGCTTATAAAACATAAACCAAACGTTGGAGGTGGTCATTTCTTCATGCGCAGTGATAAACTCGGCACTCTAAAGCACCCGAGAGCGTTTTTTTCGATGCCAACCTAACCAGAGTGACGGGAGCGGCACAATTCAGAAAAAGTGCTCAGCTCGCCGAGAAAATGCGATTTAAGCAATAAAATTAAAAATGCTTATAAAACATAAACCAAACGTTGGAGGTGGTCATTTCTTCATGCGCAGTGATAAACTCGGCACTCTAAAGCACCCGAGAGCGTTTTTTTCGATGCCAACCTAACCAGAGTGACGGGAGCGGCACAATTCAGAAAAAGCGCTCAGCTCGCCGAGAAAATGCGATTTAAGCAATAAAATTAAAAATGCTTATAAAACATAAACCAAACGTTGGAGGTGGTCATTTCTTCATGCACAGTGATAAACTCGGCACTCTAAAGCACCCGAGAGCGTTTTTTTCGATGCCAACCTAACCAGAGTGACGGGAGCGGCACAATTCAGAAAAAGTGCTCAGCTCGCCGAGAAAATGCGATTTAAGCAATAAAATTAAAAATGCTTATAAAACATAAACCAAACGTTGGAGGTGGTCATTTCTTCATGCGCAGTGATAAACTCGGCACTCTAAAGCACCCGAGAGCGTTTTTTTCGATGACAACCTAACCAGAGTGACGGGAGCGGCACAATTCAGAAAAAGTGCTCAGCTCGCCGAGAAAATGCGATTTAAGCAATAAAATTTAAAATGCTTATAAAACATAAACCAAACGTTGTAGATGGTCATTTCTTATTACCCAGTAATAAACTCGGCACTCTAAAGCACCCGAGAGCGTTTTTTTCCATGCCAACCTAACCAGAGTGACGGGAGCGGCACAATTCAGAAAAAGTGCTCAGCTCGCCGAGAAAATGCGATTTAAGCAATAAAATTAAAAATGCTTATAAAACATAAACCAAACGTTGGAGGTGGTCATTTCTTCATGCGCAGTGATAAACTCGGCACTCTAAAGCACCCAAGAGCGTTTTTTTTCGATGCCAACCTAACCAGAGTGACGGGAGCGGCACAATTCAGAAAAAGCGCTCAGCTCGCCGAGAAAATGCGATTTAAGCAATAAAATTAAAAATGCTTATAAAACATAAACCAAACGTTGGAGGTGGTCATTTCTTCATGCGCGGTGATAAACTCGGCACTCTAAAGCACCCGAGAGCGTTTTTTTCGATGCCAACCTAACCAGAGTGACGGGAGCGGCACAATTCAGAAAAAGTGCTCAGCTCGCCGAGAAAATGCGATTTAAGCAATAAAATTAAAAATGCTTATAAAACATAAACCAAACGTTGGAGGTGGTCATTTCTTCATGCGCAGTGATAAACTCGGCACTCTAAAGCACCCGAGAGCGTTTTTTTCGATGCCAACCTAACCAGAGTGACGGGAGCGGCACAATTCAGAAAAAGTGCTCAGCTCGCCGAGAAAATGCGATTTAAGCAATAAAATTAAAAATGCTTATAAAACATAAACCAAACGTTGGAGGTGGTCATTTCTTCATGCGCAGTGATAAACTCGGCACTCTAAAGCACCCGAGAGCGTTTTTTTCGATGCCAACCTAACCAGAGTGACGGGAGCGGCACAATTCAGAAAAAGCGCTCAGCTCGCCGAGAAAATGCGATTTAAGCAATAAAATTAAAAATGCTTATAAAACATAAACCAAACGTTGGAGGTGGTCATTTCTTCATGCGCAGTGATAAACTCGGCACTCTAAAGCACCCGAGAGCGTTTTTTTCCATGCCAACCTAAACAGAGTGACGGGAGCGGCACAATTCAGAAAAAGTGCTCAGCTCGCCGAGAAAATGCGATTTAAGCAATAAAATTAAAAATGCTTATAAAACATAAACCAAACGTTGTAGATGGTCATTTCTTATTACGCAGTA
>NW_026872108.1:10000-27500 GCF_033458585.1 Syngnathus typhle
GCGGAACGGCTCTGAAGCTCCAGACGGTGCTTCCTTGAATGCTTAGCCGCCTTTCGAGCTGCCATGCCCGGCGTGGGTTTCGCGTCCGCGCCCGGTACATTATGGAAGCCAAAAAAAAAAAAAAATTCTAAGTGCGAGTGGGACCGGCCTGGGGGGCTTCCTTGAAAGCCCATCCGCCCTCCGAGCTCTCCCACCGGTCGTGGGTTGGCGTCCGCCACTGCTCAAAGCGAACTTCAAATTATCTGCTTAATAATGTGGAACACCATTCTTAAGTAGTTTTTCCTTAATTTGGGCTCAACTGGCCGGTAATGATCCCCGGTGTCTGAGATTGATCTCAGTGATCCAAAGAGCCCTGACACGTAATACCATCCATGAGTTTAATTGAAAAACAAAAAATGTAATCTTTATGACACATAAATACAATTTGCATAATAATTTGGAACACAGTGTAGACTTCCAGCGGACCGCAGCGCGGCTCGGCTGACGGCGCAGCGCGATCTGGTACCGCTGCGCGGGACGAAACACGCCCCGTGCAGAGTTCCAGGCGGCCGGGAAGACATTTAAGCGCTGCCGCTGCAGCTGCGGCGGGGATTTGCCGTCCTCCGGTGGACACGACGAGTAAATACACCAGCAATCGCACTTACACCGTGTTCCAAATTATTATGCAAGTGACATTTATCTCAGATTTTCCTAAATAGTCGATGCAAAATGAGTCAGCATAATTTTCAAGTCATCAACCATTATTTTGATGAATTCTAATTTTATTGAACAAACCTCCGAATGATCACAGAATTTTTAAAAAATAAAAAACTTAAAATGCACTGTTCCACATTATTACGCACAACAGAGTTTTATAACATTTTATAGGTTTTTATGAACTGAAATGCCCATCTTAAGAATTTACAGCATTAGGAGGTCATATTTACTGAAATCAAAAGCTATTTCAAAGAAAAGACAAACAAGTTACATTTTAACATAGGACCCTTTATTTCAATAAAAAACAAAGTTACATTTTAACATAGGACCCTTTGTTCAACAGCAGCTTCACGATTCTTCCATCCACTGAACTTGTGAGTTTTTGTACAGTTTCTGGTTGAATTTCTTGGCAGGATCTAAGAATAGCCTGCCAGAGCTGCTCTTTGGAATTGAACTGCCTCCCACCTTCGTAGATTTTCTGCTTGACGATGCTCCACAAGTTTTCAATAGGATTGAGGTCAGGGGAGCATGGGGGCCACACCATCAGTTTCTCTCCCTTTATTCCCATAGATGCCAAAGACGTTGACGTATTTCTTGCAGCATGAGACGGTGCATTGTCATGCATGAAGATGATCTTTTGACGGAAAGCACGGTTCTTCCTGTTGTACCATGGACAGAAGTGTTGAGTCAGAAATTCCACGTAGTTAACAGACGTAATTTTGACGCCTTCAGGGACCCTAAAGGGGCCAAGCAGCTCTCTCCCCATGATTCCGGCCCAAAACATCACTCCGCCACCTCCCTGCTGACGCCGCAGCCTTGTTGGGCTATCGTGGCCGTCCACCAACCATCCACGACTCCATCCATCTGTAAAGTCAAGTCAAATCAAGTTTATTTGTATAGCCCTAAATCACAAGCAGTCTCAAAGGGCTTCACATAGACAGAAATTGACAATTATTCTCAAAGCATCCCCTGAGCTCTCAAAAGTGCAAGGAAAAACTTAAAAAACCCTACCTGGCCCATCCAAGGTGGCACGGCACTCGTCGGTGAACAGGACTGTCTGAAAATTTGTCTTCATGTAAGTCTGGGCCCACTGCAGCCGTTTCTGCTTGTTCGCGTTGTTCAGGGGTGGCCGAATGGAGGGTTTCCGCACAACTGCAAGCCTCTGGAGGATCCTGCACCTCGTCGTTCGTGGGACTTCACTGGCACCAGCAGCGTCGAATATTTGTTTGCTCGTCTTTAGTGGCATGCTTGCAGCCGCCCTCTTGATTCGATTTGTTTGTCTTGCAGAAACCTTCCTTGTCGTGCCTTTGTCTGCACGAACGCGCGTTTGCTCCGAATCAGCGACGAATTTCTTCAAAGTTCGATGGTCGCGCTTAAGCTTTCGTGCAATATCGAATGTCTGCATACCTTGTCCAAGGCATCGAACGATTTCACGCTTCTCGACAGCAGAGAGATCCTTTTTCCTCCCCATGGTTGAACGAAATGGCCGAACGCTTAAAAACGCGGAACTTAAATAGACTTGTTAATTACTACAATTGCGCTCACCTGGCAGACTACCATGGACTGTACCATGACTGAGGGTGATTTCAGTACTTGAAAAACAAAAAATGTAATCTTTATGACACTTAAATACATTTTGCATAATAATTTGGAACACGGGACCGTGTTCCAAATTATTATGCAAAGGATATTTATCTCAGATTTTCCTAAATAGCTTCCTTGAAATGTTACCCGGCTTTTGAGCTCTCCTGCCGGGCGTGGGTTTGCGTCAGCGCCCGGTAACATTATGGAAGCTAAAAGAAAGAAAAAAGAAACAAATCTAAGTGCGATTGCTGGTGTCTAAATACATTTTGCATAATAATTTGGAACACGGGACCGTGTTCCAAATTATTATGCAAGTGATATTTATCTCAGATTTTCCTAAATAGCTTTACTCGTCGTGCCGACCGGAGGGAGGCCACTCCCCGCCGCAGCTGAACAGTCATCCCGGCCTAGTGGAGGTCTGCGCAGGGGGGGTCTTCCTTGAAATGTTACCCGGCTTTTGAGCTCTCCTGCCGGGCGTGGGTTTGCGTCAGCGCCCGGTAACATTATGGAAGCTAAAAGAAAGAAAAAAGAAACAAATCTAAGAGCAAGTGCTGGTGTATTTACTCGTCGTGTCCACCGGAGGGAGGCAACTCCCCGCCGCAGCTGCAGAGGCAGCTTTGAAAAGTCATCCCGGCCTAGTGGAGGTCTGCGCAGGGGGGGTCTTCCTTGAAATGTTACCCGGCTTTTGAGCTCTCCTGTCCGGCGTGGGTTTGCGTCAGCGGCCGGTGTCATTTACTCGTCGTGCCGACCGGAGGGAGGCCACTCCCCGCCGCAGCTGAACAGTCATCCCGGCCTAGTGGAGGTCTGCGCAGGGGGGGTCTTCCTTGAAATGTTACCCGGCTTTTGAGCTCTCCTGCCGGGCGTGGGTTTGCGTCAGCGCCCGGTAACATTATGGAAGCTAAAAGAAAGAAAAAAGAAACAAATCTAAGTGCGATTGCTGGTGTCTAAATACATTTTGCATAATAATTTGGAACACGGGACCGTGTTCCAAATTATTATGCAAGTGATATTTATCTCAGATTTTCCTAAATAGCTTTACTCGTCGTGCCGACCGGAGGGAGGCCACTCCCCGCCGCAGCTGAACAGTCATCCCGGCCTAGTGGAGGTCTGCGCAGGGGGGGTCTTCCTTGAAATGTTACCCGGCTTTTGAGCTCTCCTGCCGGGCGTGGGTTTGCGTCAGCGCCCGGTAACATTATGGAAGCTAAAAGAAAGAAAAAAGAAACAAATCTAAGAGCAAGTGCTGGTGTATTTACTCGTCGTGTCCACCGGAGGGAGGCAACTCCCCGCCGCAGCTGCAGAGGCAGCTTTGAAAAGTCATCCCGGCCTAGTGGAGGTCTGCGCAGGGGGGGTCTTCCTTGAAATGTTACCCGGCTTTTGAGCTCTCCTGTCCGGCGTGGGTTTGCGTCAGCGGCCGGTGTCATTTACTCGTCGTGCCGACCGGAGGGAGGCCACTCCCCGCCGCAGCTGAACAGTCATCCCGGCCTAGTGGAGGTCTGCGCAGGGGGGGTCTTCCTTGAAATGTTACCCGGCTTTTGAGCTCTCCTGCCGGGCGTGGGTTTGCGTCAGCGCCCGGTAACATTATGGAAGCTAAAAGAAAGAAAAAAGAAACAAATCTAAGTGCGATTGCTGGTGTCTAAATACATTTTGCATAATAATTTGGAACACGGGACCGTGTTCCAAATTATTATGCAAGTGATATTTATCTCAGATTTTCCTAAATAGCTTTACTCGTCGTGCCGACCGGAGGGAGGCCACTCCCCGCCGCAGCTGAACAGTCATCCCGGCCTAGTGGAGGTCTGCGCAGGGGGGGTCTTCCTTGAAATGTTACCCGGCTTTTGAGCTCTCCTGCCGGGCGTGGGTTTGCGTCAGCGCCCGGTAACATTATGGAAGCTAAAAGAAAGAAAAAAGAAACAAATCTAAGTGCGATTGCTGGTGTCTAAATACATTTTGCATAATAATTTGGAACACGGGACCGTGTTCCAAATTATTATGCAAGTGATATTTATCTCAGATTTTCCTAAATAGCTTTACTCGTCGTGCCGACCGGAGGGAGGCCACTCCCCGCCGCAGCTGAACAGTCATCCCGGCCTAGTGGAGGTCTGCGCAGGGGGGGTCTTCCTTGAAATGTTACCCGGCTTTTGAGCTCTCCTGTCCGGCGTGGGTTTGCGTCAGCGGCCGGTGTCATTTACTCGTCGTGCCGACCGGAGGGAGGCCACTCCCCGCCACAGCTGAACAGTCATCCCGGCCTAGTGGAGGTCTGCGCAGGGGGGGTCTTCCTTGAAATGTTACCCGGCTTTTGAGCTCTCCTGTCCGGCGTGGGTTTGCGTCAGCGGCCGGTGTCATTTACTCGTCGTGCCGACCGGAGGGAGGCCACTCCCCGCCACAGCTGAACAGTCATCCCGGCCTAGTGGAGGTCTGCGCAGGGGGGGTCTTCCTTGAAATGTTACCCGGCTTTTGAGCTCTCCTGTCCGGCGTGGGTTTGCGTCAGCGGCCGGTGTCATTTACTCGTCGTGCCGACCGGAGGGAGGCCACTCCCCGCCGCAGCTGAACAGTCATCCCGGCCTAGTGGAGGTCTGCGCAGGGGGGGTCTTCCTTGAAATGTTACCCGGCTTTTGAGCTCTCCTGTCCGGCGTGGGTTTGCGTCAGCGGCCGGTGTCATTTACTCGTCGTGCCGACCGGAGGGAGGCCACTCCCCGCCACAGCTGAACAGTCATCCCGGCCTAGTGGAGGTCTGCGCAGGGGGGGTCTTCCTTGAAATGTTACCCGGCTTTTGAGCTCTCCTGTCCGGCGTGGGTTTGCGTCAGCGGCCGGTGTCATTTACTCGTCGTGCCGACCGGAGGGAGGCCACTCCCCGCCACAGCTGAACAGTCATCCCGGCCTAGTGGAGGTCTGCGCAGGGGGGGTCTTCCTTGAAATGTTACCCGGCTTTTGAGCTCTCCTGTCCGGCGTGGGTTTGCGTCAGCGGCCGGTGTCATTTACTCGTCGTGCCGACCGGAGGGAGGCCACTCCCCGCCACAGCTGAACAGTCATCCCGGCCTAGTGGAGGTCTGCGCAGGGGGGGTCTTCCTTGAAATGTTACCCGGCTTTTGAGCTCTCCTGTCCGGCGTGGGTTTGCGTCAGCGGCCGGTGTCATTTACTCGTCGTGCCGACCGGAGGGAGGCCACTCCCCGCCACAGCTGAACAGTCATCCCGGCCTAGTGGAGGTCTGCGCAGGGGGGGTCTTCCTTGAAATGTTACCCGGCTTTTGAGCTCTCCTGTCCGGCGTGGGTTTGCGTCAGCGGCCGGTGTCATTTACTCGTCGTGCCGACCGGAGGGAGGCCACTCCCCGCCGCAGCTGAACAGTCATCCCGGCCTAGTGGAGGTCTGCGCAGGGGGGGTCTTCCTTGAAATGTTACCCGGCTTTTGAGCTCTCCTGTCCGGCGTGGGTTTGCGTCAGCGGCCGGTGTCATTTACTCGTCGTGCCGACCGGAGGGAGGCCACTCCCCGCCACAGCTGAACAGTCATCCCGGCCTAGTGGAGGTCTGCGCAGGGGGGGTCTTCCTTGAAATGTTACCCGGCTTTTGAGCTCTCCTGTCCGGCGTGGGTTTGCGTCAGCGGCCGGTGTCATTTACTCGTCGTGCCGACCGGAGGGAGGCCACTCCCCGCCACAGCTGAACAGTCATCCCGGCCTAGTGGAGGTCTGCGCAGGGGGGGTCTTCCTTGAAATGTTACCCGGCTTTTGAGCTCTCCTGTCCGGCGTGGGTTTGCGTCAGCGGCCGGTGTCATTTACTCGTCGTGCCGACCGGAGGGAGGCCACTCCCCGCCGCAGCTGAACAGTCATCCCGGCCTAGTGGAGGTCTGCGCAGGGGGGGTCTTCCTTGAAATGTTACCCGGCTTTTGAGCTCTCCTGTCCGGCGTGGGTTTGCGTCAGCGGCCGGTGTCATTTACTCGTCGTGCCGACCGGAGGGAGGCCACTCCCCGCCACAGCTGAACAGTCATCCCGGCCTAGTGGAGGTCTGCGCAGGGGGGGTCTTCCTTGAAATGTTACCCGGCTTTTGAGCTCTCCTGTCCGGCGTGGGTTTGCGTCAGCGGCCGGTGTCATTTACTCGTCGTGCCGACCGGAGGGAGGCCACTCCCCGCCACAGCTGAACAGTCATCCCGGCCTAGTGGAGGTCTGCGCAGGGGGGGTCTTCCTTGAAATGTTACCCGGCTTTTGAGCTCTCCTGTCCGGCGTGGGTTTGCGTCAGCGGCCGGTGTCATTTACTCGTCGTGCCGACCGGAGGGAGGCCACTCCCCGCCACAGCTGAACAGTCATCCCGGCCTAGTGGAGGTCTGCGCAGGGGGGGTCTTCCTTGAAATGTTACCCGGCTTTTGAGCTCTCCTGTCCGGCGTGGGTTTGCGTCAGCGGCCGGTGTCATTTACTCGTCGTGCCGACCGGAGGGAGGCCACTCCCCGCCACAGCTGAACAGTCATCCCGGCCTAGTGGAGGTCTGCGCAGGGGGGGTCTTCCTTGAAATGTTACCCGGCTTTTGAGCTCTCCTGTCCGGCGTGGGTTTGCGTCAGCGGCCGGTGTCATTTACTCGTCGTGCCGACCGGAGGGAGGCCACTCCCCGCCACAGCTGAACAGTCATCCCGGCCTAGTGGAGGTCTGCGCAGGGGGGGTCTTCCTTGAAATGTTACCCGGCTTTTGAGCTCTCCTGTCCGGCGTGGGTTTGCGTCAGCGGCCGGTGTCATTTACTCGTCGTGCCGACCGGAGGGAGGCCACTCCCCGCCACAGCTGAACAGTCATCCCGGCCTAGTGGAGGTCTGCGCAGGGGGGGTCTTCCTTGAAATGTTACCCGGCTTTTGAGCTCTCCTGTCCGGCGTGGGTTTGCGTCAGCGGCCGGTGTCATTTACTCGTCGTGCCGACCGGAGGGAGGCCACTCCCCGCCACAGCTGAACAGTCATCCCGGCCTAGTGGAGGTCTGCGCAGGGGGGGTCTTCCTTGAAATGTTACCCGGCTTTTGAGCTCTCCTGTCCGGCGTGGGTTTGCGTCAGCGGCCGGTGTCATTTACTCGTCGTGCCGACCGGAGGGAGGCCACTCCCCGCCACAGCTGAACAGTCATCCCGGCCTAGTGGAGGTCTGCGCAGGGGGGGTCTTCCTTGAAATGTTACCCGGCTTTTGAGCTCTCCTGTCCGGCGTGGGTTTGCGTCAGCGGCCGGTGTCATTTACTCGTCGTGCCGACCGGAGGGAGGCCACTCCCCGCCACAGCTGAACAGTCATCCCGGCCTAGTGGAGGTCTGCGCAGGGGGGGTCTTCCTTGAAATGTTACCCGGCTTTTGAGCTCTCCTGTCCGGCGTGGGTTTGCGTCAGCGGCCGGTGTCATTTACTCGTCGTGTCCACCGGAGGGAGGCCACTCCCCGCCGCAGCTGCAGCGGCAGCTTTGAAACGTCATCCCGGCCCCCTGGAACTGTGCGCGGGGGGGGCGATGCGTCCCGTGCGAGGTACCAGGTCGCGCTGCGCCGTCTGCCTGGCCGCTTTGGGCCCGCTGGAAGTCTATTAAAGCTCCGCGATCTCCGCCTCGGTGCTTAAAAAGCGTCCATCCGCTCTCCTGGAGCTTCTTTCGGTCATCTCGTCCGCGTGCACGGCCTGCCGGTGGCACCGGCTGGAGCTCCGCAAAAAGCTCCATTTCTGTTAAAAATGCTTAGCCGCGTCCCTGGAAGCCCAATCGGGCGTAGAAAGTGAGGGGGAAGGCCCCCAAAGCACCGGCTGGAAGTCCCAAAAAAGCTCCATGATTGGTCAATAATGCTTAGCCGCCTCCCTGGAAGCCTAATCGGGCATAAAAAGCTAGGCGGAACGGCCCCAAAGCTCCACACGGAAGTCCCAAAAAAGCTCCATGATTGGTCAATAATGCTTAGCCGCCTCCCTGGAAGCCTAATCGGGCATAAAAAGCTAGGCGGAACGGCCCCAAAGCTCCACACGGAAGTCCCAAAAAAGCTCCATGATTGGTCAATAATGCTTAGCCGCCTCCCTGGAAGCCTAATCGGGCATAAAAAGCTAGGCGGAACGGCCCCAAAGCTCCACACGGAAGTCCCAAAAAAGCTCCATGATTGGTCAATAATGCTTAGCCGCCTCCCTGGAAGCCTAATCGGGCATAAAAAGCTAGGCGGAACGGCCCCAAAGCTCCACACGGAAGTCCCAAAAAAGCTCCATGATTGGTCAATAATGCTTAGCCGCCTCCCTGGAAGCCTAATCGGGCATAAAAAGCTAGGCGGAACGGCCCCAAAGCTCCACACGGAAGTCCCAAAAAAGCTCCATGATTGGTCAATAATGCTTAGCCGCCTCCCTGGAAGCCTAATCGGGCATAAAAAGCTAGGCGGAACGGCCCCAAAGCTCCACACGGAAGTCCCAAAAAAGCTCCATGATTGGTCAATAATGCTTAGCCGCCTCCCTGGAAGCCTAATCGGGCATAAAAAGTTAGGCGGAACGGCCCCAAAGCTCCACACGGAAGTCCCAAAAAAGCTCCATGATTGGTCAATAATGCTTAGCCGCCTCCCTGGAAGCCTAATCGGGCATAAAAAGCTAGGCGGAACGGCCCCAAAGCTCCACACGGAAGTCCCAAAAAAGCTCCATGATTGGTCAATAATGCTTAGCCGCCTCCCTGGAAGCCTAATCGGGCATAAAAAGTTAGGCGGAACGGCTCCAAAGCTCCACACGGAAGTCCCAAAAAAGCTCCATGATTGGTCAATAATGCTTAGCCGCCTCCCTGGAAGCCTAATCGGGCATAAAAAGTTAGGCGGAACGGCCCCAAAGCTCCACACGGAAGTCCCAAAAAAGCTCCATGATTGGTCAATAATGCTTAGCCGCCTCCCTGGAAGCCTAATCGGGCATAAAAAGTTAGGCGGAACGGCCCCAAAGCTCCACACGGAAGTCCGAAAAAAGCTCAAAAATTTTCTAAGTGCCAACGGCTCATTCGCCGTAATGTGTCCGCTCCGCGCTGGTTCCCCGGTCGGCCGCGAATAGCGCAAAATCAGCCTCACGGAAGTTCGAAAAAAGCTCAAAAATTTTCTAAGTGCCAACGGCTCATTCGCCGTAATGTGTCCGCTCCGCGCTGGTTCCCCGGTCGGCCGCGAATAGCGCAAAATCAGCCTCACGGAAGTTCGAAAAAAGCTCAAAAATTTTCTAAGTGCCAACGGCTCATTCGCCGTAATGTGTCCGCTCCGCGCTGGTTCCCCGGTCGGCCGCGAATAGCGCAAAATCAGCCTCACGGAAGTTCGAAAAAAGCTCAAAAATTTTCTAAGTGCCAACGGCTCATTCGCCGTAATGTGTCCGCTCCGCGCTGGTTCCCCGGTCGGCCGCGAATAGCGCAAAAATCAGCCTAAGTGCAGTACCAACCTTGGCGTGTTGGTGCGCCAGAGTACGATGAGTTGGTCCCCCTAGTCACTGTACTCATTACCTTTACCCCCTAATCGCAAAATATAGTCAGAACGTATATGCAGAAGACTATTTTTTTCTTTTTTAAAATTTTCTAAGTGCCAGCGGATGCTGGCACACGAACTGTCCGAGCTACGACGGTTCTCCGGTCGGACAGCGAGGGTGAAAAAGCGGTCCTAAAATCACCGAGGGCTGCCGCACAAGTTGTCCGAGTGGCGACGGTTCCCCGGTCGGCCACGAATGTCGAAAATTCGGCCTCTCCACCACGGAGGTCGGTGAGAATTTCAGAATATTTTCTAAGTGCCAACGGCTCTTGCGCCGTAAAGTGTCCGCTTTGCCTGGTTCCCTCGGTCGGCCACAAATAGCGAAAAATCAGCCTCTCCTTCTGGAGCTCGCCTAAGTGCCAACGGCTCTTGCGCCGTAATGTGTCCGCTTTGTCTGGTTCCCTCGGTCGGCCACAAACGGCGAAAAATCAGCCTCTCCTTCTGGAGCTCGTGCCAACTTTGGCGAATATTTTCTAAGTGCCAACGGCTCTTGCGCCGTAAAGTGTCCGCTTTGCCTGGTTCCCTCGGTCGGCCACAAATAGCGAAAAATCAGCCTCTCCTTCTGGAGCTCGTGCCAACTTTGGCGAATATTTTCTAAGTGCCAACGGCTCTTGCGCCGTAATGTGTCCGCTTTGCCTGGTTCCCTCGGTCGGCCACAAATAGCGAAAAACCAGCCTCTCCTTCTGGAGCTCGCCTAAGTGCCAACGGCTCTTGCGCCGTAATGTGTCCGCTTTGCCTGGTTCCCTCGGTCGGCCACAAACGGCGAAAAATCAGCCTCTCCTTCTGGAGCTCGCCTAAGTGCCAACGGCTCTTGCGCCGTAATGTGTCCGCTTTGCCTGGTTCCCTCGGTCGGCCACAAATAGCGAAAAACCAGCCTCTCCTTCTGGAGCTCGCCTAAGTGCCAACGGCTCTTGCGCCGTAATGTGTCCGCTTTGCCTGGTTCCCTCGGTCGGCCACAAACGGCGAAAAATCAGCCTCTCCTTCTGGAGCTCGCCTAAGTGCCAACGGCTCTTGCGCCGTAATGTGTCCGCTTTGCCTGGTTCCCTCGGTCGGCCACAAATAGCGAAAAAACCAGCCTCTCCTTCTGGAGCTCGCCTAAGTGCCAACGGCTCTTGCGCCGTAATGTGTCCGCTTTGCCTGGTTCCCTCGGTCGGCCACAAACGGCGAAAAATCAGCCTCTCCTTCTGGAGCTCGCCTAAGTGCCAACGGCTCTTGCGCCGTAATGTGTCCGCTTTGCCTGGTTCCCTCGGTCGGCCACAATAGCGAAAAACCAGCCTCTCCTTCTGGAGCTCGCCTAAGTGCCAACGGCTCTTGCGCCGTAATGTGTCCGCTTTGCCTGGTTCCCTCGGTCGGCCACAAACGGCGAAAAATCAGCCTCTCCTTCTGGAGCTCGCCTAAGTGCCAACGGCTCTTGCGCCGTAATGTGTCCGCTTTGCCTGGTTCCCTCGGTCGGCCACAAATAGCGAAAAACCAGCCTCTCCTTCTGGAGCTCGCCTAAGTGCCAACGGCTCTTGCGCCGTAATGTGTCCGCTTTGCCTGGTTCCCTCGGTCGGCCACAAACGGCGAAAAATCAGCCTCTCCTTCTGGAGCTCGCCTAAGTGCCAACGGCTCTTGCGCCGTAATGTGTCCGCTTTGCCTGGTTCCCTCGGTCGGCCACAAATAGCGAAAAACCAGCCTCTCCTTCTGGAGCTCGCCTAAGTGCCAACGGCTCTTGCGCCGTAATGTGTCCGCTTTGCCTGGTTCCCTCGGTCGGCCACAAACGGCGAAAAATCAGCCTCTCCTTCTGGAGCTCGCCTAAGTGCCAACGGCTCTTGCGCCGTAATGTGTCCGCTTTGCCTGGTTCCCTCGGTCGGCCACAAATAGCGAAAAACCAGCCTCTCCTTCTGGAGCTCGCCTAAGTGCCAACGGCTCTTGCGCCGTAATGTGTCCGCTTTGCCTGGTTCCCTCGGTCGGCCACAAACGGCGAAAAATCAGCCTCTCCTTCTGGAGCTCGCCTAAGTGCCAACGGCTCTTGCGCCGTAATGTGTCCGCTTTGCCTGGTTCCCTCGGTCGGCCACAAATAGCGAAAAATCAGCCTCTCCTTCTGGAGCTCGTGCCAACTTTGGCGAATATTTTCTAAGTGCCAACGGCTCTTGCGCCGTAATGTGTCCGCTTTGCCTGGTTCCCTCGGTCGGCCACAAATAGCGAAAAACCAGCCTCTCCTTCTGGAGCTCGCCTAAGTGCCAACGGCTCTTGCGCCGTAATGTGTCCGCTTTGCCTGGTTCCCTCGGTCGGCCACAAATAGCGAAAAATCAGCCTCTCCTTCTGGAGCTCGCCTAAGTGCCAACGGCTCTTGCGCCGTAATGTGTCCGCTTTGTCTGGTTCCCTCGGTCGGCCACAAACGGCGAAAAATCAGCCTCTCCTTCTGGAGCTCGTGCCAACTTTGGCGAATATTTTCTAAGTGCCAACGGCTCTTGCGCCGTAAAGTGTCCGCTTTGCCTGGTTCCCTCGGTCGGCCACAAATAGCGAAAAATCAGCCTCTCCTTCTGGAGCTCGTGCCAACTTTGGCGAATATTTTCTAAGTGCCAACGGCTCTTGCGCCGTAATGTGTCCGCTTTGCCTGGTTCCCTCGGTCGGCCACAAATAGCGAAAAACCAGCCTCTCCTTCTGGAGCTCGCCTAAGTGCCAACGGCTCTTGCGCCGTAATGTGTCCGCTTTGCCTGGTTCCCTCGGTCGGCCACAAACGGCGAAAAACCAGCCTCTCCTTCTGGAGCTCGCCTAAGTGCCAACGGCTCTTGCGCCGTAATGTGTCCGCTTTGCCTGGTTCCCTCGGTCGGCCACAAATAGCGAAAAATCAGCCTCTCCTTCTGGAGCTCGTGCCAACTTTGGCGAATATTTTCTAAGTGCCAACGGCTCTTGCGCCGTAATGTGTCCGCTTTGCCTGGTTCCCTCGGTCGGCCACAAATAGCGAAAAACCAGCCTCTCCTTCTGGAGCTCGCCTAAGTGCCAACGGCTCTTGCGCCGTAATGTGTCCGCTTTGCCTGGTTCCCTCGGTCGGCCACAAATAGCGAAAAACCAGCCTCTCCTTCTGGAGCTCGCCTAAGTGCCAACGGCTCTTGCGCCGTAATGTGTCCGCTTTGCCTGGTTCCCTCGGTCGGCCACAAACGGCGAAAAATCAGCCTCTCCTTCTGGAGCTCGCCTAAGTGCCAACGGCTCTTGCGCCGTAATGTGTCCGCTTTGCCTGGTTCCCTCGGTCGGCCACAAATAGCGAAAAACCAGCCTCTCCTTCTGGAGCTCGCCTAAGTGCCAACGGCTCTTGCGCCGTAATGTGTCCGCTTTGCCTGGTTCCCTCGGTCGGCCACAAACGGCGAAAAATCAGCCTCTCCTTCTGGAGCTCGCCTAAGTGCCAACGGCTCTTGCGCCGTAATGTGTCCGCTTTGCCTGGTTCCCTCGGTCGGCCACAAATAGCGAAAAACCAGCCTCTCCTTCTGGAGCTCGCCTAAGTGCCAACGGCTCTTGCGCCGTAATGTGTCCGCTTTGCCTGGTTCCCTCGGTCGGCCACAAACGGCGAAAAATCAGCCTCTCCTTCTGGAGCTCGCCTAAGTGCCAACGGCTCTTGCGCCGTAATGTGTCCGCTTTGCCTGGTTCCCTCGGTCGGCCACAAATAGCGAAAAACCAGCCTCTCCTTCTGGAGCTCGCCTAAGTGCCAACGGCTCTTGCGCCGTAATGTGTCCGCTTTGCCTGGTTCCCTCGGTCGGCCACAAACGGCGAAAAATCAGCCTCTCCTTCTGGAGCTCGCCTAAGTGCCAACGGCTCTTGCGCCGTAATGTGTCCGCTTTGCCTGGTTCCCTCGGTCGGCCACAAATAGCGAAAAACCAGCCTCTCCTTCTGGAGCTCGCCTAAGTGCCAACGGCTCTTGCGCCGTAATGTGTCCGCTTTGCCTGGTTCCCTCGGTCGGCCACAAACGGCGAAAAATCAGCCTCTCCTTCTGGAGCTCGCCTAAGTGCCAACGGCTCTTGCGCCGTAATGTGTCCGCTTTGCCTGGTTCCCTCGGTCGGCCACAAATAGCGAAAAACCAGCCTCTCCTTCTGGAGCTCGCCTAAGTGCCAACGGCTCTTGCGCCGTAATGTGTCCGCTTTGCCTGGTTCCCTCGGTCGGCCACAAACGGCGAAAAATCAGCCTCTCCTTCTGGAGCTCGCCTAAGTGCCAACGGCTCTTGCGCCGTAATGTGTCCGCTTTGCCTGGTTCCCTCGGTCGGCCACAAATAGCGAAAAACCAGCCTCTCCTTCTGGAGCTCGCCTAAGTGCCAACGGCTCTTGCGCCGTAAAGTGTCCGCTTTGTCTGGTTCCCTCGGTCGGCCACAAACGGCGAAAAATCAGCCTCTCCTTCTGGAGCTCGTGCCAACTTTGGCGAATATTTTCTAAGTGCCAACGGCTCTTGCGCCGTAAAGTGTCCGCTTTGTCTGGTTCCCTCGGTCGGCCACAAATAGCGAAAAATCAGCCTCTCCTTCTGGAGCTCGCGCAAGTGCCAACGGCTCTTGCGCCGTAAAGTGTCCGCTTTGTCTGGTTCCCTCGGTCGGCCACAAATAGCGAAAAATCAGCCTCTCCTTCTGGAGCTCGTGCCAACTTTGGCGAATATTTTCTAAGTGCCAACGGCTCTTGCGCCGTAATGTGTCCGCTTTGTCTGGTTCCCTCGGTCGGCCACAAATAGCGAAAAATCAGCCTCTCCTTCTGGAGCTCGTGCCAACTTTGGCGAATATTTTCTAAGTGCCAACGGCTCTTGCGCCGTAATGTGTCCGCTTTGTCTGGTTCCCTCGGTCGGCCACAAATAGCGAAAAATCAGCCTCTCCTTCTGGAGCTCGTGCCAACTTTGGCGAATATTTTCTAAGTGCCAACGGCTCTTGCGCCGTAAAGTGTCCGCTTTGCCTGGTTCCCTCGGTCGGCCACAAATAGCGAAAAATCAGCCTCTCCTTCTGGAGCTCGCGCCAACTTTGTCAAAAAATTTCTAAGTGCCAACGGCTCTTGCGCCGTAAAGTGTCCGCTTTGCCTGGTTCCCTCGGTCGGCCACAAATAGCGAAAAATCAGCCTCTCCTTCTGGAGCTCGCGCCAACTTTGTCAAAAAATTTCTAAGTGCCAACGGCTCTTGCGCCGTAAAGTGTCCGCTTTGCCTGGTTCCCTCGGTCGGACCACAAATAGCGAAAAATCAGCCTCTCCTTCTGGAGCTCGCGCCAACTTTGTCGAAAAATTTCTAAGTGCCAACGGCTCTTGCGCCGTAAAGTGTCCGCTTTGTCTGGTTCCCTCGGTCGGCCGCAAATAGCGAAAAATCAGCCTCTCGCCCGTCAGGTACCAGGCGTTGGGGTACCAGGGGTAAGTGCAGTACCAGCTTTGGTCTGTTGGTGCGCCAGAGTACGATGAGTTGGTCCCCCTAGTCACTGTACTCATTACCTTTACCCCCAAATCGCAAAATATAGTCAGAACGAGTGTGGGGAACACAAGTTTTGGCCCCGAGAACCAGGCGGCTGGTGTCTCTAGCGATGTGTTCCCCCCCAAAAAGTGTTCACATGCTCGGACAGCGAACCTAGGAGCTACCGCAAAGCACTCTGGAAGTGCAAGAGCGAAAAATTTTCTAAGTACAAAAACTCTCGAAAATTTTCAAAGTGTCACAGTGCTCGAAAATTTTCAAAGTGCTACATGCTTTCCATCCAAGGAAGGAATAGTGGAGGACCGGCCGCCTCCTTAAACACAAGCCGGCGGAACGACGGGGAGGACCGGCCGCCTCCTTAAACACAGGCCGGTGGAACGTTTGGCAGAATTCTTCTCGTGGAGGACCGGCCGCCTCCTTAAACACAAGCCGGCGGAACGACGGGGAGGACCGGCCGCCTCCTTAAACACAGGCCGGTGGAACGTTTGGCAGAATTCTTCTCGTGGAGGACCGGCCGCCTCCTTAAACACAGGCCGGTGGGAACGGTTGGCAGAATTGCGTGACGGCCGCCTGCTCCCGGCGTCCGCACGTGAACGAACACCCCCTCCCGGGGACGGCCGTCTGCTCCCGACCGCCGTCCTTCACCCCCTCACCTTCCGGACCCCCGTCTGCTCCCGGCGGGCCTCCGAGTACCCCCACCTTCTCCCGAACTGACCGACAGGCAATGAGACCCGCCTTGGTAGGGCCCCCACCGGCCCCGGCTCGCGCCGGCGTTGGGTGGACGGTTCCTCCCCACTTGCGGGTCGCTCTCCACGGAGGACCGGTCGCCTCACTAAACATAGGCCGGGCGAAAATCTGCGAATGTTATACATCCAAGGAGGGAGGACCGGCCGCCTCCTTAAACCACCGGCCGGGCGAAAATATGCGAATGTTATACATCCAAGGAGGGAGGACCGGTCGCCTCACTAAACATAGGCCGGGCGAAAATCTGCGAATGTTATACATCCAAGGAGGGAGGACCGGCCGCCTCCTTAAACCACCGGCCGGGCGAAAATCTGCGAATGTTATACATCCAAGAAAGGAAGGAAGGAGGGAACCGGCCGCCTCCTTAAACACAGGCCGGGCGAAAATCTGCGAATCTTATCCATCCAAGGACGGAGGACCGGCCGCCTCCTTAAACACAGGCCGGTAGGAACGGTTGGCAGAATCGCGTGACGGCCGCCTGCTCCCGGCGTCCGCACGTGAACGAACACCCCCTCCCGGGGACGGCCGTCTGCTCCCGGCCGCCGTCCTTCACCCCCCTCAGCTTCCGGACCCCCGTCTGCTCCCGGCGGGCCTCCGAGTACCCTCCCCTTCTCCCGAACTGACCGACTGGCACTCATGACCCGCCTTGGTAGGGCCCCCACCGGCCCCGGCTCGCGCCGGCGTTGGGTGGACGGTTCCTCCCCACTTGCGGGTCGCACTCTAGCGCCTCGGCCGCCGCGAGAGCGTGCGCTACGCGCCGCCCCCGCAGGCCTTGGCGCGACCGAACGGCAGCGAGACCGAGACGCCCCGAATCACCCACCTAGAGGAAATCAACGGAGGCCGAGCGCGCGATCCGATTGCGGCACGCCGCGTGGGTGTCCGCCGGCCGCGCCGGTCTACCGCGAATGCTGTTTCTCAAACCCTTGCCTAACCAGACGGCACCGCGGGATGTGTTGTCGCAACTCTGCTCGACTATCCGAATAGCCTTTCCCGACTACCGCGTTGCGGGAGGCGTCTTTCGTGCCGCCGGTGGCGTATGACCTTCCGCGAGAGGCGTGCGGGCTCGGGGGGGCCGCAACGACCGAGTCTGACTCGGACGGGGCGCAGCTTCCCTCCCGGTCACAGCAATAAGCGCCGAACGCAGCGTTGGTCACCAGCCACCCCGGCGGGTTCGTCGGGAGCGCCGGTACCCTTCCGTAGCTAGTTGCCAGCTGGCCACAGCGGGCCGCACCGACCGAGTCTGACTCGGACGGGGCGCAGCTTCCCGTCTGGGTGACAGCGGCGCTGAGGACGGCGGGGCGGCCGGAACCCCTTCGACCCCCCGGCTCCCACCAGTGTCGATCAAACTCCGCATCCTGGCCGTAGCGCGAGACCGGCGGGCCGCAACGACCGAGTCTGACTCGGACGGGGCGCAGCTTCCCGCTTGGGCCTCGGCGCGCGCGCCTCGCGCGGGCAAGTCGCCGGCACAGCGCCGCGCCCCCGACCCCCGCTTTACGGAAACGAAGCGAGCCTCAGCGGGCCGCAACGACCGAGTCTGACTCGGACGGGGCGCAGCTTCCCGCCTGGGTCATCGCACGTTCCCCCAGCTCGGGCCTGGGAGGCCGACGCCTTTCCCCCGGACCACCGCCGTGCCCGCACG
>NW_026872108.1:37500-52500 GCF_033458585.1 Syngnathus typhle
CTCCGGAGAATGACAGCGGGCGCGCGCAAGAGGCCAGTCCGGGGATGAGGCAGCATCCTCGGGCAGCAGGCGGGAGGAGGCAGCCTCCCCTTAGTATAACTTAGTCTCCGGAGAATGACAGCGGGCGCGCGCAAGAGGCCAGTCCGGGGATGAGGCAGCATCCTCGGGCAGCAGGCGGGAGGAGGCAGCCTCCCCTTAGTATAACTTAGTCTCCGGAGAATGACAGCGGGCGCGCGCAAGAGGCCAGTCCGGGGATGAGGCAGCATCCTCGGGCAGCAGGCGGGAGGAGGCAGCCTCCCCTTAGTATAACTTAGTCTCCGGAGAATGACAGCGGGCGCGCGCAAGAGGCCAGTCCGGGGATGAGGCAGCATCCTCGGGCAGCAGGCGGGAGGAGGCAGCCTCCCCTTAGTATAACTTAGTCTCCGGAGAATGACAGCGGGCGCGCGCAAGAGGCCAGTCCGGGGATGAGGCAGCATCCTCGGGCAGCAGGCGGGAGGAGGCAGCCTCCCCTTAGTATAACTTAGTCTCCGGAGAATGACAGCGGGCGCGCGCAAGAGGCCAGTCCGGGGATGAGGCAGCATCCTCGGGCAGCAGGCGGGAGGAGGCAGCCTCCCCTTAGTATAACTTAGTCTCCGGAGAATGACAGCGGGCGCGCGCAAGAGGCCAGTCCGGGGATGAGGCAGCATCCTCGGGCAGCAGGCGGGAGGAGGCAGCCTCCCCTTAGTATAACTTAGTCTCCGGAGAATGACAGCGGGCGCGCGCAAGAGGCCAGTCCGGGGATGAGGCAGCATCCTCGGGCAGCAGGCGGGAGGAGGCAGCCTCCCCTTAGTATAACTTAATCTCCGGAGAATGACAGCGGGCGCGCCTAAGAGGCTGGTCCGGGGACCAGGCACTCTCCCCGGACAACAAAGCACGTCCCCCTCCTGAGTGGACAAAAAAAATCCACTCCTGGTACCTAGAATTTTCTCCAGCGGCGGGCTGGGAGTCTAATCTTTCTCCTGGCCGAGAAAAGAGCACTCTCCCCGGACAACAAAGCACGTCCCCCTCCTGAGTGGACAAAAAAAATCCACTCCTGGTACCTAGAATTTTCTCCAGCGGCGGGCTGGGAGTCTAATCTTTCTCCTGGCCGAGAAAAGAGCACTCTCCCCGGACAACAAAGCACGTCCCCCTCCTGAGTGGACAAAAAAAATCCACTCCTGGTACCTAAGATTTTCTCCAGCGGCGGGCTGGGAGTCTAATCTTTCTCCTGGCCGAGAAAAGAGCACTTTCCCCCGGACAACAAAGCACGTCCCCCTCCTGAGTGGACAAAAAAAATCCACTCCTGGTACCTAGAATTTTCTCCAGCGGCGGGCTGGGAGTCTAATCTTTCTCCTGGCCGAGAAAAGAGCACTTTCCCCCGGACACCAAACCAGCCAACGTCCCCCTCCTGAGTGGACAAAAAAAATCCACTCCTGGTACCTAAAATTTTCTCCAGCGGCGGGCTTGGGACGAAAATCAATCTTCCTCCCGAAATTAAACCACTATTGGCGGACGCCAGCCCCAAGCGCCAGCCCCGACCGCCACCCCCCGACCGCCACAAGGCGACCGCCACAAGGCGACCGCCACAAGGCGACCGCCACCGGCCCCAAGCGCCAGCCCCGACCGCCACCCCCCGACCGCCACAAGGCGACCGCCACAAGGCGACCGCCACAAGGCGACCGCCACAAGGCGACCGCCACAAGGCGACCGCCACTGGCCCCAAGCGCCAGCCCCGACCGCCACCCCCCGACCGCCACAAGGCGACCGCCACAAGGCGACCGCCACAAGGCGACCGCCACAAGGCGACCGCCACAAGGCGACCGCCACAAGGCGACCGCCACCGGCCCCAAGCGCCAGCCCCGACCGCCACCCCCCGACCGCCACAAGGCGACCGCCACAAGGCGACCGCCACAAGGCGACCGCCACAAGGCGACCGCCACAAGGCGACCGCCACCGGCCCCAAGCGCCAGCCCCGACCGCCACCCCCCGACCGCCACAAGGCGACCGCCACAAGGCGACCGCCACAAGGCGACCGCCACAAGGCGACCGCCACAAGGCGACCGCCACTGGCCCCAAGCGCCAGCCCCGACCGCCACCCCCCGACCGCCACAAGGCGACCGCCACAAGGCGACCGCCACAAGGCGACCGCCACAAGGCGACCGCCACAAGGCGACCGCCACAAGGCGACCGCCACTGGCCCCAAGCGCCAGCCCCGACCGCCACCCCCCGACCGCCACAAGGCGACCGCCACAAGGCGACCGCCACCGGCCCCAAGCGCCAGCCCCGACCGCCACCCCCCGACCGCCACAAGGCGACCGCCACAAGGCGTTAGTGGCCGCGCCCGGTACTTTACTGGACCCTATTTGGCCCGCGGACCGGCCGGCGTCGCTTCCTTGAATGCTTAGCCGCCTTTCGAGCTGCCATGCCGGGCTTGAGTTAGTGGTTTGCGCCCGGTACTCTACGTTAAAAGTCAGGCGGAACGGCTCTGAAGCTCCAGACGGTGCTTCCTTGAATGCTTAGCCGCCTTTCGAGCTGCCATGCCGGGCTTGAGTTAGTGGTTTGCGCCCGGTACTCTACGTTAAAAGTCAGGCGGAACGGCTCTGAAGCTCCAGACGGTGCTTCCTTGAATGCTTAGCCGCCTTTCGAGCTGCCATGCCGGGCTTGAGTTAGTGGTTTGCGCCCGGTACTCTACGTTAAAAGTCAGGCGGAACGGCTCTGAAGCTCCAGACGGTGCTTCCTTGAATGCTTAGCCGCCTTTCGAGCTGCCATGCCGGGCTTGAGTTAGTGGTTTGCGCCCGGTACTCTACGTTAAAAGTCAGGCGGAACGGCTCTGAAGCTCCAGACGGTGCTTCCTTGAATGCTTAGCCGCCTTTCGAGCTGCCATGCCGGGCTTGAGTTAGTGGTTTGCGCCCGGTACTCTACGTTAAAAGTCAGGCGGAACGGCTCTGAAGCTCCAGACGGTGCTTCCTTGAATGCTTAGCCGCCTTTCGAGCTGCCATGCCGGGCTTGAGTTAGTGGTTTGCGCCCGGTACTCTACGTTAAAAGTCAGGCGGAACGGCTCTGAAGCTCCAGACGGTGCTTCCTTGAATGCTTAGCCGCCTTTCGAGCTGCCATGCCGGGCTTGAGTTAGTGGTTTGCGCCCGGTACTCTACGTTAAAAGTCAGGCGGAACGGCTCTGAAGCTCCAGACGGTGCTTCCTTGAATGCTTAGCCGCCTTTCGAGCTGCCATGCCGGGCTTGAGTTAGTGGTTTGCGCCCGGTACTCTACGTTAAAAGTCAGGCGGAACGGCTCTGAAGCTCCAGACGGTGCTTCCTTGAATGCTTAGCCGCCTTTCGAGCTGCCATGCCGGGCTTGAGTTAGTGGTTTGCGCCCGGTACTCTACGTTAAAAGTCAGGCGGAACGGCTCTGAAGCTCCAGACGGTGCTTCCTTGAATGCTTAGCCGCCTTTCGAGCTGCCATGCCGGGCTTGAGTTAGTGGTTTGCGCCCGGTACTCTACGTTAAAAGTCAGGCGGAACGGCTCTGAAGCTCCAGACGGTGCTTCCTTGAATGCTTAGCCGCCTTTCGAGCTGCCATGCCGGGCTTGAGTTAGTGGTTTGCGCCCGGTACTCTACGTTAAAAGTCAGGCGGAACGGCTCTGAAGCTCCAGACGGTGCTTCCTTGAATGCTTAGCCGCCTTTCGAGCTGCCATGCCGGGCTTGAGTTAGTGGTTTGCGCCCGGTACTCTACGTTAAAAGTCAGGCGGAACGGCTCTGAAGCTCCAGACGGTGCTTCCTTGAATGCTTAGCCGCCTTTCGAGCTGCCATGCCGGGCTTGAGTTAGTGGTTTGCGCCCGGTACTCTACGTTAAAAGTCAGGCGGAACGGCTCTGAAGCTCCAGACGGTGCTTCCTTGAATGCTTAGCCGCCTTTCGAGCTGCCATGCCGGGCTTGAGTTAGTGGTTTGCGCCCGGTACTCTACGTTAAAAGTCAGGCGGAACGGCTCTGAAGCTCCAGACGGTGCTTCCTTGAATGCTTAGCCGCCTTTCGAGCTCTCCTGCCCGGCGTGGGTTTCGCGTCCGCGCCCGGTACATTATGGAAGCCAAAAAAAAAAAAATTCTGAGTGGGACCGGCCTGGGGGGCTTCCTTGAAAGCCCATCCGCCCTCCGAGCTCTCCCACCGGTCGTGGGTTGGCGTCCGCCACTGCTCAAAGCGAACTTCAAATTATCTGCTTAATAATGTGGAACACCATTCTTAAGTAGTTTTTCCTTAATTTGGGCTCAACTGGCCGGTAATGATCCCCGGTGTCTGAGATTGATCTCAGTGATCCAAAGAGCCCTGACACGTAATACCATCCATGAGTTTAATTGAAAAACAAAAAATGTAATCTTTATGACACATAAATACAATTTGCATAATAATTTGGAACACAGTGTAGACTTCCAGCGGACCGCGCGCGGCTCGGCTGACGGCGCAGCGCGATCTGGTACCGCTGCGCGGGACGAAACACGCCCCGTGCAGAGTTCCAGGCGGCCGGGAAGACATTTAAGCGCTGCCGCTGCAGCTGCGGCGGGGATTTGCCGTCCTCCGGTGGACACGACGAGTAAATACACCAGCAATCGCACTTACACCGTGTTCCAAATTATTATGCAAGTGACATTTATCTCAGATTTTCCTAAATAGTCGATGCAAAATGAGTCAGCATAATTTTCAAGTCATCAACCATTATTTTGATGAATTCTAATTTTATTGAACAAACCTCCGAATGATCACAGAATTTTTAAAAAATAAAAAACTTAAAATGCACTGTTCCACATTATTACGCACAACAGAGTTTTATAACATTTTATAGGTTTTTATGAACTGAAATGCCCATCTTAAGAATTTACAGCATTAGGAGGTCATATTTACTGAAATCAAAAGCTATTTCAAAGAAAAGACAAACAAGTTACATTTTAACATAGGACCCTTTATTTCAATAAAAAACAAAGTTACATTTTAACATAGGACCCTTTGTTCAACAGCAGCTTCACGATTCTTCCATCCACTGAACTTGTGAGTTTTTGTACAGTTTCTGGTTGAATTTCTTGGCAGGATCTAAGAATAGCCTGCCAGAGCTGCTCTTTGGAATTGAACTGCCTCCCACCTTCGTAGATTTTCTGCTTGACGATGCTCCACAAGTTTTCAATAGGATTGAGGTCAGGGGAGCATGGGGGCCACACCATCAGTTTCTCTCCCTTTATTCCCATAGATGCCAAAGACGTTGACGTATTTCTTGCAGCATGAGACGGTGCATTGTCATGCATGAAGATGATCTTTTGACGGAAAGCACGGTTCTTCCTGTTGTACCATGGACAGAAGTGTTGAGTCAGAAATTCCACGTAGTTAACAGACGTAATTTTGACGCCTTCAGGGACCCTAAAGGGGCCAAGCAGCTCTCTCCCCATGATTCCGGCCCAAAACATCACTCCGCCACCTCCCTGCTGACGCCGCAGCCTTGTTGGGCTATCGTGGCCGTCCACCAACCATCCACGACTCCATCCATCTGTAAAGTCAAGTCAAATCAAGTTTATTTGTATAGCCCTAAATCACAAGCAGTCTCAAAGGGCTTCACATAGACAGAAATTGACAATTATTCTCAAAGCATCCCCTGAGCTCTCAAAAGTGCAAGGAAAAACTTAAAAAACCCTACCTGGCCCATCCAAGGTGGCACGGCACTCGTCGGTGAACAGGACTGTCTGAAAATTTGTCTTCATGTAAGTCTGGGCCCACTGCAGCCGTTTCTGCTTGTTCGCGTTGTTCAGGGGTGGCCGAATGGAGGGTTTCCGCACAACTGCAAGCCTCTGGAGGATCCTGCACCTCGTCGTTCGTGGGACTTCACTGGCACCAGCAGCGTCGAATATTTGTTTGCTCGTCTTTAGTGGCATGCTTGCAGCCGCCCTCTTGATTCGATTTGTTTGTCTTGCAGAAACCTTCCTTGTCGTGCCTTTGTCTGCACGAACGCGCGTTTGCTCCGAATCAGCGACGAATTTCTTCAAAGTTCGATGGTCGCGCTTAAGCTTTCGTGCAATATCGAATGTCTGCATACCTTGTCCAAGGCATCGAACGATTTCACGCTTCTCGACAGCAGAGAGATCCTTTTTCCTCCCCATGGTTGAACGAAATGGCCGAACGCTTAAAAACGCGGAACTTAAATAGACTTGTTAATTACTACAATTGCGCTCACCTGGCAGACTACCATGGACTGTACCATGACTGAGGGTGATTTCAGTACTTGAAAAACAAAAAATGTAATCTTTATGACACTTAAATACATTTTGCATAATAATTTGGAACACGGGACCGTGTTCCAAATTATTATGCAAAGGATATTTATCTCAGATTTTCCTAAATAGCTTCCTTGAAATGTTACCCGGCTTTTGAGCTCTCCTGCCGGGCGTGGGTTTGCGTCAGCGCCCGGTAACATTATGGAAGCTAAAAGAAAGAAAAAAGAAACAAATCTAAGTGCGATTGCTGGTGTCTAAATACATTTTGCATAATAATTTGGAACACGGGACCGTGTTCCAAATTATTATGCAAGTGATATTTATCTCAGATTTTCCTAAATAGCTTTACTCGTCGTGTCCACCGGAGGGAGGCAACTCCCCGCCGCAGCTGCAGAGGCAGCTTTGAACAGTCATCCCGGCCTAGTGGAGGTCTGCGCAGGGGGGGTCTTCCTTGAAATGTTACCCGGCTTTTGAGCTCTCCTGTCCGGCGTGGGTTTGCGTCAGCGGCCGGTGTCATTTACTCGTCGTGCCGACCGGAGGGAGGCCACTCCCCGCCGCAGCTGAACAGTCATCCCGGCCTAGTGGAGGTCTGCGCAGGGGGGGTCTTCCTTGAAATGTTACCCGGCTTTTGAGCTCTCCTGCCGGGCGTGGGTTTGCGTCAGCGCCCGGTAACATTATGGAAGCTAAAAGAAAGAAAAAAGAAACAAATCTAAGAGCAAGTGCTGGTGTATTTACTCGTCGTGTCCACCGGAGGGAGGCAACTCCCCGCCGCAGCTGCAGAGGCAGCTTTGAAAAGTCATCCCGGCCTAGTGGAGGTCTGCGCAGGGGGGGTCTTCCTTGAAATGTTACCCGGCTTTTGAGCTCTCCTGTCCGGCGTGGGTTTGCGTCAGCGGCCGGTGTCATTTACTCGTCGTGCCGACCGGAGGGAGGCCACTCCCCGCCGCAGCTGAACAGTCATCCCGGCCTAGTGGAGGTCTGCGCAGGGGGGGTCTTCCTTGAAATGTTACCCGGCTTTTGAGCTCTCCTGCCGGGCGTGGGTTTGCGTCAGCGCCCGGTAACATTATGGAAGCTAAAAGAAAGAAAAAAGAAACAAATCTAAGTGCGATTGCTGGTGTCTAAATACATTTTGCATAATAATTTGGAACACGGGACCGTGTTCCAAATTATTATGCAAGTGATATTTATCTCAGATTTTCCTAAATAGCTTTACTCGTCGTGCCGACCGGAGGGAGGCCACTCCCCGCCGCAGCTGAACAGTCATCCCGGCCTAGTGGAGGTCTGCGCAGGGGGGGTCTTCCTTGAAATGTTACCCGGCTTTTGAGCTCTCCTGTCCGGCGTGGGTTTGCGTCAGCGGCCGGTGTCATTTACTCGTCGTGCCGACCGGAGGGAGGCCACTCCCCGCCACAGCTGAACAGTCATCCCGGCCTAGTGGAGGTCTGCGCAGGGGGGGTCTTCCTTGAAATGTTACCCGGCTTTTGAGCTCTCCTGTCCGGCGTGGGTTTGCGTCAGCGGCCGGTGTCATTTACTCGTCGTGCCGACCGGAGGGAGGCCACTCCCCGCCACAGCTGAACAGTCATCCCGGCCTAGTGGAGGTCTGCGCAGGGGGGGTCTTCCTTGAAATGTTACCCGGCTTTTGAGCTCTCCTGTCCGGCGTGGGTTTGCGTCAGCGGCCGGTGTCATTTACTCGTCGTGCCGACCGGAGGGAGGCCACTCCCCGCCACAGCTGAACAGTCATCCCGGCCTAGTGGAGGTCTGCGCAGGGGGGGTCTTCCTTGAAATGTTACCCGGCTTTTGAGCTCTCCTGTCCGGCGTGGGTTTGCGTCAGCGGCCGGTGTCATTTACTCGTCGTGCCGACCGGAGGGAGGCCACTCCCCGCCGCAGCTGAACAGTCATCCCGGCCTAGTGGAGGTCTGCGCAGGGGGGGTCTTCCTTGAAATGTTACCCGGCTTTTGAGCTCTCCTGTCCGGCGTGGGTTTGCGTCAGCGGCCGGTGTCATTTACTCGTCGTGCCGACCGGAGGGAGGCCACTCCCCGCCACAGCTGAACAGTCATCCCGGCCTAGTGGAGGTCTGCGCAGGGGGGGTCTTCCTTGAAATGTTACCCGGCTTTTGAGCTCTCCTGTCCGGCGTGGGTTTGCGTCAGCGGCCGGTGTCATTTACTCGTCGTGCCGACCGGAGGGAGGCCACTCCCCGCCACAGCTGAACAGTCATCCCGGCCTAGTGGAGGTCTGCGCAGGGGGGGTCTTCCTTGAAATGTTACCCGGCTTTTGAGCTCTCCTGTCCGGCGTGGGTTTGCGTCAGCGGCCGGTGTCATTTACTCGTCGTGCCGACCGGAGGGAGGCCACTCCCCGCCACAGCTGAACAGTCATCCCGGCCTAGTGGAGGTCTGCGCAGGGGGGGTCTTCCTTGAAATGTTACCCGGCTTTTGAGCTCTCCTGTCCGGCGTGGGTTTGCGTCAGCGGCCGGTGTCATTTACTCGTCGTGTCCACCGGAGGGAGGCCACTCCCCGCCGCAGCTGCAGCGGCAGCTTTGAAACGTCATCCCGGCCCCCTGGAACTGTGCGCGGGGGGGGCGATGCGTCCCGTGCGAGGTACCAGGTCGCGCTGCGCCGTCTGCCTGGCCGCTTTGGGCCCGCTGGAAGTCTATTAAAGCTCCGCGATCTCCGCCTCGGTGCTTAAAAAGCGTCCATCCGCTCTCCTGGAGCTTCTTTCGGTCATCTCGTCCGCGTGCACGGCCTGCCGGTGGCACCGGCTGGAGCTCCGCAAAAAGCTCCATTTCTGTTAAAAATGCTTAGCCGCCTCCCTGGAAGCCTAATCGGGCATAAAAAGCTAGGCGGAACGGCCCCAAAGCTCCACACGGAAGTCCCAAAAAAGCTCCATGATTGGTCAATAATGCTTAGCCGCCTCCCTGGAAGCCTAATCGGGCATAAAAAGCTAGGCGGAACGGCCCCAAAGCTCCACACGGAAGTCCCAAAAAAGCTCCATGATTGGTCAATAATGCTTAGCCGCCTCCCTGGAAGCCTAATCGGGCATAAAAAGCTAGGCGGAACGGCCCCAAAGCTCCACACGGAAGTCCCAAAAAAGCTCCATGATTGGTCAATAATGCTTAGCCGCCTCCCTGGAAGCCTAATCGGGCATAAAAAGCTAGGCGGAACGGCCCCAAAGCTCCACACGGAAGTCCCAAAAAAGCTCCATGATTGGTCAATAATGCTTAGCCGCCTCCCTGGAAGCCTAATCGGGCATAAAAAGCTAGGCGGAACGGCCCCAAAGCTCCACACGGAAGTCCCAAAAAAGCTCCATGATTGGTCAATAATGCTTAGCCGCCTCCCTGGAAGCCTAATCGGGCATAAAAAGCTAGGCGGAACGGCCCCAAAGCTCCACACGGAAGTCCCAAAAAAGCTCCATGATTGGTCAATAATGCTTAGCCGCCTCCCTGGAAGCCTAATCGGGCATAAAAAGTTAGGCGGAACGGCTCCAAAGCTCCACACGGAAGTCCCAAAAAAGCTCCATGATTGGTCAATAATGCTTAGCCGCCTCCCTGGAAGCCTAATCGGGCATAAAAAGTTAGGCGGAACGGCCCCAAAGCTCCACACGGAAGTCCCAAAAAAGCTCCATGATTGGTCAATAATGCTTAGCCGCCTCCCTGGAAGCCTAATCGGGCATAAAAAGTTAGGCGGAACGGCCCCAAAGCTCCACACGGAAGTCCGAAAAAAGCTCAAAAATTTTCTAAGTGCCAACGGCTCATTCGCCGTAATGTGTCCGCTCCGCGCTGGTTCCCCGGTCGGCCGCGAATAGCGCAAAATCAGCCTCACGGAAGTTCGAAAAAAGCTCAAAAATTTTCTAAGTGCCAACGGCTCATTCGCCGTAATGTGTCCGCTCCGCGCTGGTTCCCCGGTCGGACCGCGAATAGCGCAAAATCAGCCTCACGGAAGTTCGAAAAAAGCTCAAAAATTTTCTAAGTGCCAACGGCTCATTCGCCGTAATGTGTCCGCTCCGCGCTGGTTCCCCGGTCGGCCGCGAATAGCGCAAAAATCAGCCTAAGTGCAGTACCAACCTTGGCGTGTTGGTGCGCCAGAGTACGATGAGTTGGTCCCCCTAGTCACTGTACTCATTACCTTTACCCCCTAATCGCAAAATATAGTCAGAACGTATATGCAGAAGACTATTTTTTTCTTTTTTAAAATTTTCTAAGTGCCAGCGGATGCTGGCACACGAACTGTCCGAGCTACGACGGTTCTCCGGTCGGACAGCGAGGGTGAAAAAGCGGTCCTAAAATCACCGAGGGCTGCCGCACAAGTTGTCCGAGTGGCGACGGTTCCCCGGTCGGCCACGAATGTCGAAAATTCGGCCTCTCCACCACGGAGGTCGGTGAGAATTTCAGAATATTTTCTAAGTGCCAACGGCTCTTGCGCCGTAAAGTGTCCGCTTTGCCTGGTTCCCTCGGTCGGCCACAAATAGCGAAAAATCAGCCTCTCCTTCTGGAGCTCGCCTAAGTGCCAACGGCTCTTGCGCCGTAATGTGTCCGCTTTGTCTGGTTCCCTCGGTCGGCCACAAACGGCGAAAAATCAGCCTCTCCTTCTGGAGCTCGTGCCAACTTTGGCGAATATTTTCTAAGTGCCAACGGCTCTTGCGCCGTAAAGTGTCCGCTTTGCCTGGTTCCCTCGGTCGGCCACAAATAGCGAAAAATCAGCCTCTCCTTCTGGAGCTCGCCTAAGTGCCAACGGCTCTTGCGCCGTAATGTGTCCGCTTTGTCTGGTTCCCTCGGTCGGCCACAAACGGCGAAAAATCAGCCTCTCCTTCTGGAGCTCGTGCCAACTTTGGCGAATATTTTCTAAGTGCCAACGGCTCTTGCGCCGTAAAGTGTCCGCTTTGCCTGGTTCCCTCGGTCGGCCACAAATAGCGAAAAATCAGCCTCTCCTTCTGGAGCTCGCCTAAGTGCCAACGGCTCTTGCGCCGTAATGTGTCCGCTTTGTCTGGTTCCCTCGGTCGGCCACAAACGGCGAAAAATCAGCCTCTCCTTCTGGAGCTCGTGCCAACTTTGGCGAATATTTTCTAAGTGCCAACGGCTCTTGCGCCGTAAAGTGTCCGCTTTGCCTGGTTCCCTCGGTCGGCCACAAATAGCGAAAAATCAGCCTCTCCTTCTGGAGCTCGCCTAAGTGCCAACGGCTCTTGCGCCGTAATGTGTCCGCTTTGTCTGGTTCCCTCGGTCGGCCACAAACGGCGAAAAATCAGCCTCTCATTCTGGAGCTCGTGCCAACTTTGGCGAATATTTTCTAAGTGCCAACGGCTCTTGCGCCGTAATGTGTCCGCTTTGCCTGGTTCCCTCGGTCGGCCACAAATAGCGAAAAAATCAGCCTCTCCTTCTGGAGCTCGCCTAAGTGCCAACGGCTCTTGCGCCGTAATGTGTCCGCTTTGCCTGGTTCCCTCGGTCGGCCACAAACGGCGAAAAATCAGCCTCTCCTTCTGGAGCTCGTGCCAACTTTGGCGAATATTTTCTAAGTGCCAACGGCTCTTGCGCCGTAATGTGTCCGCTTTGCCTGGTTCCCTCGGTCGGCCACAAATAGCGAAAAAATCAGCCTCTCCTTCTGGAGCTCGCCTAAGTGCCAACGGCTCTTGCGCCGTAATGTGTCCGCTTTGCCTGGTTCCCTCGGTCGGCCACAAACGGCGAAAAATCAGCCTCTCCTTCTGGAGCTCGTGCCAACTTTGGCGAATATTTTCTAAGTGCCAACGGCTCTTGCGCCGTAATGTGTCCGCTTTGCCTGGTTCCCTCGGTCGGCCACAAATAGCGAAAAAATCAGCCTCTCCTTCTGGAGCTCGCCTAAGTGCCAACGGCTCTTGCGCCGTAATGTGTCCGCTTTGCCTGGTTCCCTCGGTCGGCCACAAATAGCGAAAAAATCAGCCTCTCCTTCTGGAGCTCGCCTAAGTGCCAACGGCTCTTGCGCCGTAATGTGTCCGCTTTGCCTGGTTCCCTCGGTCGGCCACAAACGGCGAAAAATCAGCCTCTCCTTCTGGAGCTCGTGCCAACTTTGGCGAATATTTTCTAAGTGCCAACGGCTCTTGCGCCGTAATGTGTCCGCTTTGCCTGGTTCCCTCGGTCGGCCACAAATAGCGAAAAAATCAGCCTCTCCTTCTGGAGCTCGCCTAAGTGCCAACGGCTCTTGCGCCGTAATGTGTCCGCTTTGCCTGGTTCCCTCGGTCGGCCACAAACGGCGAAAAATCAGCCTCTCCTTCTGGAGCTCGTGCCAACTTTGGCGAATATTTTCTAAGTGCCAACGGCTCTTGCGCCGTAATGTGTCCGCTTTGCCTGGTTCCCTCGGTCGGCCACAAATAGCGAAAAAATCAGCCTCTCCTTCTGGAGCTCGCCTAAGTGCCAACGGCTCTTGCGCCGTAATGTGTCCGCTTTGCCTGGTTCCCTCGGTCGGCCACAAACGGCGAAAAATCAGCCTCTCCTTCTGGAGCTCGCCTAAGTGCCAACGGCTCTTGCGCCGTAATGTGTCCGCTTTGTCTGGTTCCCTCGGTCGGCCACAAATAGCGAAAAATCAGCCTCTCCTTCTGGAGCTCGCGCAAGTGCCAACGGCTCTTGCGCCGTAATGTGTCCGCTTTGCCTGGTTCCCTCGGTCGGCCACGAACGGCGAAAAATCAGCCTCTCCTTCTGGAGCTCGCCTAAGTGCCAACGGCTCTTGCGCCGTAATGTGTCCGCTTTGCCTGGTTCCCTCGGTCGGCCACAAACGGCGAAAAATCAGCCTCTCCTTCTGGAGCTCGCCTAAGTGCCAACGGCTCTTGCGCCGTAATGTGTCCGCTTTGCCTGGTTCCCTCGGTCGGCCACAAACGGCGAAAAATCAGCCTCTCCTTCTGGAGCTCGCCTAAGTGCCAACGGCTCTTGCGCCGTAATGTGTCCGCTTTGCCTGGTTCCCTCGGTCGGCCACAAATAGCGAAAAACCAGCCTCTCCTTCTGGAGCTCGCCTAAGTGCCAACGGCTCTTGCGCCGTAATGTGTCCGCTTTGCCTGGTTCCCTCGGTCGGCCACAAACGGCGAAAAATCAGCCTCTCCTTCTGGAGCTCGCCTAAGTGCCAACGGCTCTTGCGCCGTAATGTGTCCGCTTTGCCTGGTTCCCTCGGTCGGCCACAAATAGCGAAAAATCAGCCTCTCCTTCTGGAGCTCGCGCAAGTGCCAACGGCTCTTGCGCCGTAAAGTGTCCGCTTTGTCTGGTTCCCTCGGTCGGCCACAAATAGCGAAAAATCAGCCTCTCCTTCTGGAGCTCGCCTAAGTGCCAACGGCTCTTGCGCCGTAATGTGTCCGCTTTGCCTGGTTCCCTCGGTCGGCCACAAATAGCGAAAAATCAGCCTCTCCTTCTGGAGCTCGCCTAAGTGCCAACGGCTCTTGCGCCGTAATGTGTCCGCTTTGCCTGGTTCCCTCGGTCGGCCACAAATAGCGAAAAATCAGCCTCTCCTTCTGGAGCTCGCCTAAGTGCCAACGGCTCTTGCGCCGTAATGTGTCCGCTTTGCCTGGTTCCCTCGGTCGGCCACAAATAGCGAAAAACCAGCCTCTCCTTCTGGAGCTCGCCTAAGTGCCAACGGCTCTTGCGCCGTAATGTGTCCGCTTTGCCTGGTTCCCTCGGTCGGCCACAAATAGCGAAAAATCAGCCTCTCCTTCTGGAGCTCGCGCCAACTTTGGCGAATATTTTCTAAGTGCCAACGGCTCTTGCGCCGTAAAGTGTCCGCTTTGTCTGGTTCCCTCGGTCGGCCACAAATAGCGAAAAATCAGCCTCTCCTTCTGGAGCTCGCGCAAGTGCCAACGGCTCTTGCGCCGTAAAGTGTCCGCTTTGTCTGGTTCCCTCGGTCGGCCACAAATAGCGAAAAATCAGCCTCTCCTTCTGGAGCTCGTGCCAACTTTGGCGAATATTTTCTAAGTGCCAACGGCTCTTGCGCCGTAATGTGTCCGCTTTGTCTGGTTCCCTCGGTCGGCCACAAATAGCGAAAAATCAGCCTCTCCTTCTGGAGCTCGTGCCAACTTTGGCGAATATTTTCTAAGTGCCAACGGCTCTTGCGCCGTAAAGTGTCCGCTTTGCCTGGTTCCCTCGGTCGGCCACAAATAGCGAAAAATCAGCCTCTCCTTCTGGAGCTCGCGCCAACTTTGTCAAAAAATTTCTAAGTGCCAACGGCTCTTGCGCCGTAAAGTGTCCGCTTTGCCTGGTTCCCTCGGTCGGCCACAAATAGCGAAAAATCAGCCTCTCCTTCTGGAGCTCGCGCCAACTTTGTCGAAAAATTTCTAAGTGCCAACGGCTCTTGCGCCGTAAAGTGTCCGCTTTGTCTGGTTCCCTCGGTCGGCCGCAAATAGCGAAAAATCAGCCTCTCGCCCGTCAGGTACCAGGCGTTGGGGTACCAGGGGTAAGTGCAGTACCAGCTTTGGTCTGTTGGTGCGCCAGAGTACGATGAGTTGGTCCCCCTAGTCACTGTACTCATTACCTTTACCCCCAAATCGCAAAATATAGTCAGAACGAGTGTGGGGAACACAAGTTTTGGCCCCGAGAACCAGGCGGCTGGTGTCTCTAGCGATGTGTTCCCCCCCAAAAAGTGTTCACATGCTCGGACAGCGAACCTAGGAGCTACCGCAAAGCACTCTGGAAGTGCAAGAGCGAAAAATTTTCTAAGTACAAAAACTCTCGAAAATTTTCAAAGTGTCACAGTGCTCGAAAATTTTCAAAGTGCTACATGCTTTCCATCCAAGGAAGGAATAGTGGAGGA
>NW_026872108.1:65000-85000 GCF_033458585.1 Syngnathus typhle
AGTCTCCGGAGAATGACAGCGGGCGCGCGCAAGAGGCCAGTCCGGGGATGAGGCAGCATCCTCGGGCAGCAGGCGGGAGGAGGCAGCCTCCCCTTAGTATAACTTAGTCTCCGGAGAATGACAGCGGGCGCGCGCAAGAGGCCAGTCCGGGGATGAGGCAGCATCCTCGGGCAGCAGGCGGGAGGAGGCAGCCTCCCCTTAGTATAACTTAGTCTCCGGAGAATGACAGCGGGCGCGCGCAAGAGGCCAGTCCGGGGATGAGGCAGCATCCTCGGGCAGCAGGCGGGAGGAGGCAGCCTCCCCTTAGTATAACTTAGTCTCCGGAGAATGACAGCGGGCGCGCGCAAGAGGCCAGTCCGGGGATGAGGCAGCATCCTCGGGCAGCAGGCGGGAGGATGCAGCCTCCCCTTAGTATAACTTAATCTCCGGAGAATGACAGCGGGCGCGCCTAAGAGGCTGGTCCGGGGACCAGGCACTCTCCCCGGACAACAAAGCACGTCCCCCTCCTGAGTGGACAAAAAAAATCCACTCCTGGTACCTAGAATTTTCTCCAGCGGCGGGGCTGGGAGTCTAATCTTTCTCCTGGCCGAGAAAAGAGCACTCTCCCCGGACAACAAAGCACGTCCCCCTCCTGAGTGGACAAAAAAAAATCCACTCCTGGTACCTAGAATTTTCTCAGCGGCGGGCTGGGAGTCTAATCTTTCTCCTGGCCGAGAAAAGAGCACTCTCCCGGACAACAAAGCACGTCCCCCTCCTGAGTGGACAAAAAAAATCCACTCCTGGTACATAAGATTTTCTCCAGCGGCGGGCTGGGAGTCTAATCTTTCTCCTGGCCGAGAAAAGAGCACTTTCCCCGGACAACAAAGCACGTCCCCCTCCTGAGTGGACAAAAAAAATCCACTCCTGGTACCTAGAATTTTCTCCAGCGGCGGGCTGGGAGTCTAATCTTTCTCCTGGCCGAGAAAAGAGCACTTTCCCCCGGACACCAAACCAGCCAACGTCCCCCTCCTGAGTGGACAAAAAAAATCCACTCCTGGTACCTAAAATTTTCTCCAGCGCGGGCTTGGGACGAAATCAATCTTCCTCCCGAAATTAAACCACTATTGGCGGACGCCAGCCCCAAGCGCCAGCCCCGACCGCCACCCCCCCGACCGCCACAAGGCGACCGCCACAAGGCGACCGCCACAAGGCGACCGCCACCGGCCCCAAGCGCCAGCCCCGGACCGCCACCCCCCGACCGCCACAAGGCGACCGCCACAAGGCGACCGCCACAAGGCGACCGCCACAAGGCGACCGCCACAAGGCGACCGCCACTGGCCCCAAGCGCCAGCCCCGACCGCCACCCCCCGACCGCCACAAGGCGACCGCCACAAGGCGACCGCCACAAAGGCGACCGCCACAAGGCGACCGCCACAAGGCGACCGCCACAAGGCGACCGCCACCGGCCCCAAGCGCCAGCCCCGACCGCCACCCCCCGACCGCCACAAGGCGACCGCCACAAGGCGACCGCCACAAGGCGACCGCCACAAGGCGACCGCCACAAGGCGACCGCCACCGGCCCCAAGCGCCAGCCCCGACCGCCACCCCCCGACCGCCACAAGGCGACCGCCACAAGCGACCGGCCACAAGGCGACCGCCACAAGGCGACCGCCACAAGGCGACCGCCACTGCGCCCAAGCGCCAGCCCCGACCGCCACCCCCCGACCGCCACAAAGGCGACCGCCACATAGGCGACCGCCACAAGGCGACCGCCACACAGGCGACCGCCACAAGGCGACCGCCACAAGGCGACCGCCACTGGCCCAAGCGCCAGCCCCGACCGCCACCCCCCGACCGCCACAAGGCGACCGCCACAAGGCGACCGCCACCGGCCCCAAGCGCCAGCCCCGACCCGCCACCCCCCGACCGCCACAAGGCGACCGCCACAAGGCGTTAGTGGCCGCGCCCGGTACTTTACTGACCCTATTTGGCCCGCGGACCGGCGGCGTCGCTTCCTTGAATGCTTAGCCGCCTTTCGAGCTGCCGATGGCCGGGCTTGAGTTAGTGGTTTGCGCCCGGTACTCTACGTTAAAAGTCAGGCGGAACGGCTCTGAAGCTCCAGACGGTGCTTCCTTGAATGCTTAGCCGCCTTTCGAGCTGCCATGCCGGGCTTGAGTTAGTGGTTTGCGCCCGGTACTCTACGTTAAAAGTCAGGCGGAACGGCTCTGAAGCTCCAGACGGTGCTTCCTTGAATGCTTAAGCCGCCTTTCGAGCTGCCATGCCGGGCTTGAGTTAGTGGTTTGCGCCCGGTACTCTACGTTAAAAGTCAGGCGGAACGGCTCTGAAGCTCCAGACGTGCTTCCTTGAATGCTTAGCCGCCTTTCGAGCTGCCATGCCGGGCTTGAGTTAGTGGTTTGCGCCCGGTACTCTACGTTAAAAGTCAGGCGGAAACGGCTCTGAAGCTCCAGACGGTGCTTCCTTGAATGCTTAGCCGCCTTTCGAGCTGCCATGCCGGGCTTGAGTTAGTGGTTTGCGCCCGGTACTCTACGTTAAAAGTCAGGCGGAACGCTCTGAAGCTCCAGACGGTGCTTCCTTGAATGCTTAGCCGCCTTTCGAGCTGCCATGCCGGGCTTGAGTTAGTGGTTTGCGCCCGGTACTCTACGTTAAAAGTCAGGCGGAACGGCTCTGAAGCTCCAGACGGTGCTTCCTTGAATGCTTAGCCGCCTTTCGAGCTGCCATGCGGGCTTGAGTAGTGGTTTGCGCCCGGTACTCTACGTTAAAAGTCAGGCGGAACGGCTCTGAAGCTCCAGACGGTGCTTCCTTGAATGCTTAGCCGCCTTTCGAGCTGCCATGCCGGGCTTGAGTTAGTGGTTTGCGCCCGGTACTCTACGTTAAAAGTCAGGCGGAACGGCTCTGAAGCTCCAGACGGTGCTTCCTTGAATGCTTAGCCCGCCTTTCGAGCTGCCATGCCGGGCTTGAGTTAGTGGTTTGCGCCCGGTACTCTACGTTAAAAGTCAGGCGGAACGGCTCTGAAGCTCCAGACGGTGCTTCCTTGAATGCTTAGCCGCCTTTCGAGCTGCCATGCGGGCTTGAGTTAGTGGTTTGCGCCCGGTACTCTACGTTAAAAGTCAGGCGGAACGGCTCTGAAGCTCCAGACGGTGCTTCCTTGAATGCTTAGCCGCCTTTCGAGCTGCCATGCCGGGCTTGAGTTAGTGGTTTGCGCCCGGTACTCTACGTTAAAAAGTCAGGCGGAACGGCTCCTGAAGTCCAGACGGTGCTTCCTTGAATGCTTAGCCGCCTTTCGAGCTGCCATGCCGGGCTTGAGTTAGTGGTTTGCGCCCGGTACTCTACGTTAAAAGTCAGGCGGAACGGCTCTGAAGCTCCAGACGGTGCTTCCTTGAATGCTTAGCCGCCTTTCGAGCTGCCATGCCGGGCTTGAGTTAGTGGTTTGCGCCCGGTACTCTTACGTTAAAAGTCAGGCGGAACGGCTCTGAAGCTCCAGACGGTGCTTCCTTGAATGCTTAGCCGCCTTTCGAGCTGCCATGCCGGCTTGAGTTAGTGGTTTGCGCCCGTACTCTACGTTAAAAGTCAGGCGGAACGGCTCTGAAGCTCCAGACGGTGCTTCCTTGAATGCTTAGCCGCCTTTCGAGCTGCCATGCCGGGCTTGAGTTAGTGGTTTGCGCCCGGTACTCTACGTTAAAAGTCAGGCGGAACGGCTCTGAAGCTCCAGACGGTGCTTCCTTGAATGCTTAGCCGCCTTTCGAGCTGCCATGCCGGGCTTGAGTTAGTGGTTGCGCCCGGTACTCTACGTTAAAAGTCAGGCGGAACGGCTCTGAAGCTCCAGACGGTGCTTCCTTGAATGCTTAGCCGCCTTTCGAGCTGCCATGCCGGCTTGAGTTAGTGGTTTGCGCCCGGTACTCTACGTTAAAAGTCAGGCGGAACGGCTCTGAAGCTCCAGACGGTGCTTCCTTGAATGCTTAGCCGCCTTTCGAGCTGCCATGCCGGGCTTGAGTTAGTGTTTGCGCCCGGTACTCTACGTTAAAAGTCAGGCGGAACGGCTCTGAAGCTCCAGACGGTGCTTCTTGAATGCTTAGCCGCCTTTCGAGCTGCCATGCCGGGCTTGAGTTAGTGGTTTGCGCCCGGTACTCTACGTTAAAAGTCAGGCGGAACGGCTCTGAAGCTCCAGACGGTGCTTCCTTGAATGCTTAGCCGCCTTTCGAGCTGCCATGCCGGGCTTGAGTTAGTGGTTTGCGCCCGGTACTCTACGTTAAAAGTCAGGCGGAACGGCTCTGAAGCTCCAGACGGTGCTTCCTTGAATGCTTAGCCGCCTTTCGAGCTGCATGCCGGGCTTGAGTTAGTGGTTTGCGCCCCGGTACTCTACGTTAAAAGTCAGGCGGAACGGCTCTGAAGCTCCAGACGGTGCTTCCTTGAATGCTTAGCCGCCTTTCGAGCTCTCCTGCCCGGCGTGGGTTTCGCGTCCGCGCCCGGTACATTATGGAAGCCAAAAAAAAAAAAATTCTGAGTGGGACCGGCCTGGGGGCGTTCCTTGAAAGCCCATCCGCCCTCCGAGCTCTCCCACCGGTCGTGGGTTGGCGTCCGCCACTGCTCAAAGCGAACTTCAAATTATCTGCTTAATAATGTGGAACACCATTCTTAAGTAGTTTTTTCCTTAATTTGGGCTCAACTGGCCGGTAATGATCCCCGGTGTCTGAGATTGATCTCAGTGATCCAAAGAGCCCTGACACGTAATACCATCCATGAGTTTAATTGAAAAACAAAAAATGTAATCTTTATGACACATAAATACAATTTGCATAATAATTTGGAACACAGTGTAGACTTCCAGCGGACCGCGCGCGGCTCGGCTGACGGCGCAGCGCGATCTGGTACCGCTGCGCGGGACGAAACACGCCCCGTGCAGAGTTCCAGGCGGCCGGGAAGACATTTAAGCGCTGCCGCTGCAGCTGCGGCGGGGGATTTGCCGTCCTCCGGTGGACACGACGAGTAAATACACCAGCAATCGCACTTACACCGTGTTCCAATTATTATGCAAGTGACATTTATCTCAGAATTTTCCTAAATAGTCGATGCAAAATGAGTCAGCATAATTTTTCAAGTCATCAACCATTATTTTGATGAATTCTAATTTTATTGAACAAACCTCCGAATGATCACAGAATTTTAAAAAATAAAAAACTTAAAATGCACTGTTCCACATTATTACGCACAACAGAGTTTTATAACATTTTATAGGTTTTTATGAACTGAAATGCCCATCTTAAGAATTTACAGCATTAGGAGGTCATATTTACTGAAATCAAAAGCTATTTCAAAGAAAAGACAAACAAGTTACATTTTAACATAGGACCCTTTATTTCAATAAAAAACAAAGTTACATTTTAACATAGGACCCTTTGTTCAACAGCAGCTTCACGATTCTTCCATCCACTGAACTTGTGAGTTTTTGTACAGTTTCTGGTTGAATTTCTTGGCAGGATCTAAGAATAGCCTGCCAGAGCTGCTCTTTGGAATTGAACTGCCTCCCACCTTCGTAGATTTTCTGCTTGACGATGCTCCACAAGTTTTCAATAGGATTGAGGTCAGGGGAGCATGGGGGCCACACCATCAGTTTCTCTCCCTTTATTCCCATAGATGCCAAAGACGTTGACGTATTTCTTGCAGCATGAGACGGTGCATTGTCATGCATGAAGATGATCTTTTGACGGAAAGCACGGTTCTTCCTGTTGTACCATGGGGACAGAAGTGTTGAGTCAGAAATTCCACGTAGTTAACAGACGTAATTTTGACGCCTTCAGGGACCCTAAAGGGGCCAAGCAGCTCTCTCCCCATGATTCCGGCCCAAAACATCACTCCGCCACCTCCCTGCTGACGCCGCAGCCTTGTTGGGCTATCGTGGCCGTCCACCAACCATCCACGACTCCATCCATCTGTAAAGTCAAGTCAAATCAAGTTTATTTGTATAGCCCTAAATCACAAGCAGTCTCAAAGGGCTTCACATAGACAGAAATTGACAATTATTCTCAAAGCATCCCCTGAGCTCTCAAAAGTGCAAGGAAAAACTTAAAAAACCCTACCTGGCCCATCCAAGGTGGCACGGCACTCGTCGGTGAACAGGACTGTCTGAAAATTTGTCTTCATGTAAGTCTGGGCCCACTGCAGCCGTTTCTGCTTGTTCGCGTTGTTCAGGGGTGGCCGAATGGAGGGTTTCCGCACAACTGCAAGCCTCTGGAGGATCCTGCACCTCGTCGTTCGTGGGACTTCACTGGCACCAGCAGCGTCGAATATTTGTTTGCTCGTCTTTAGTGGCATGCTTGCAGCCGCCCTCTTGATTCGATTTGTTTGTCTTGCAGAAACCTTCCTTGTCGTGCCTTTGTCTGCACGAACGCGCGTTTGCTCCGAATCAGCGACGAATTTCTTCAAAGTTCGATGGTCGCGCTTAAGCTTTCGTGCAATATCGAATGTCTGCATACCTTGTCCAAGGCATCGAACGATTTCACGCTTCTCGACAGCAGAGAGATCCTTTTTCCTCCCCATGGTTGAACGAAATGGCCGAACGCTTAAAAACGCGGAACTTAAATAGACTTGTTAATTACTACAATTGCGCTCACCTGGCAGACTACCATGGACTGTACCATGACTGAGGGTGATTTCAGTACTTGAAAAACAAAAAATGTAATCTTTATGACACTTAAATACATTTTGCATAATAATTTGGAACACGGGACCGTGTTCCAAATTATTATGCAAAGGATATTTATCTCAGATTTTCCTAAATAGCTTCCTTGAAATGTTACCCGGCTTTTGAGCTCATCCTGCCGGGCGTGGGTTTGCGTCAGCGCCCGGTAACATTATGGAAGCTAAAAGAAAGAAAAAAGAAACAAATCTAAGTGCGATTGCTGGTGTCTAAATACATTTTGCATAATAATTTGGAACACGGGACCGTGTTCCAAATTATTATGCAAGTGATATTTATCTCAGATTTTCCTAAATAGCTTTACTCGTCGTGCCGACCGGAGGGAGGCCACTCCCCGCCGCAGCTGAACAGTCATCCCGGCCTAGTGGAGGTCTGCGCAGGGGGGGTCTTCCTTGAAATGTTACCCGGCTTTTGAGCTCTCCTGTCCGGCGTGGGTTTGCGTCAGCGGCCGGTGTCATTTACTCGTCGTGCCGACCGGAGGGAGGCCACTCCCCGCCACAGCTGAACAGTCATCCCGGCCTAGTGGAGGTCTGCGCAGGGGGGGTCTTCCTTGAAATGTTACCCGGCTTTTGAGCTCTCCTGTCCGGCGTGGGTTTGCGTCAGCGGCCGGTGTCATTTACTCGTCGTGCCGACCGGAGGGAGGCCACTCCCCGCCGCAGCTGAACAGTCATCCCGGCCTAGTGGAGGTCTGCGCAGGGGGGGTCTTCCTTGAAATGTTACCCGGCTTTTGAGCTCTCCTGTCCGGCGTGGGTTTGCGTCAGCGGCCGGTGTCATTTACTCGTCGTGCCGACCGGAGGGAGGCCACTCCCCGCCACAGCTGAACAGTCATCCCGGCCTAGTGGAGGTCTGCGCAGGGGGGGTCTTCCTTGAAATGTTACCCGGCTTTTGAGCTCTCCTGTCCGGCGTGGGTTTGCGTCAGCGGCCGGTGTCATTTACTCGTCGTGCCGACCGGAGGGAGGCCACTCCCCGCCACAGCTGAACAGTCATCCCGGCCTAGTGGAGGTCTGCGCAGGGGGGGTCTTCCTTGAAATGTTACCCGGCTTTTGAGCTCTCCTGTCCGGCGTGGGTTTGCGTCAGCGGCCGGTGTCATTTACTCGTCGTGCCGACCGGAGGGAGGCCACTCCCCGCCACAGCTGAACAGTCATCCCGGCCTAGTGGAGGTCTGCGCAGGGGGGGTCTTCCTTGAAATGTTACCCGGCTTTTGAGCTCTCCTGTCCGGCGTGGGTTTGCGTCAGCGGCCGGTGTCATTTACTCGTCGTGTCCACCGGAGGGAGGCCACTCCCCGCCGCAGCTGCAGCGGCAGCTTTGAAACGTCATCCCGGCCCCCTGGAACTGTGCGCGGGGGGGGCGATGCGTCCCGTGCGAGGTACCAGGTCGCGCTGCGCCGTCTGCCTGGCCGCTTTGGGCCCGCTGGAAGTCTATTAAAGCTCCGCGATCTCCGCCTCGGTGCTTAAAAAGCGTCCATCCGCTCTCCTGGAGCTTCTTTCGGTCATCTCGTCCGCGTGCACGGCCTGCCGGTGGCACCGGCTGGAGCTCCGCAAAAAGCTCCATTTCTGTTAAAAATGCTTAGCCGCGTCCCTGGAAGCCCAATCGGGCGTAGAAAGTGAGGGGGAAGGCCCCCAAAGCACCGGCTGGAAGTCCCAAAAAAGCTCCATGATTGGTCAATAATGCTTAGCCGCCTCCCTGGAAGCCTAATCGGGCATAAAAAGCTAGGCGGAACGGCCCCAAAGCTCCACACGGAAGTCCCAAAAAAGCTCCATGATTGGTCAATAATGCTTAGCCGCCTCCCTGGAAGCCTAATCGGGCATAAAAAGCTAGGCGGAACGGCCCCAAAGCTCCACACGGAAGTCCCAAAAAAGCTCCATGATTGGTCAATAATGCTTAGCCGCCTCCCTGGAAGCCTAATCGGGCATAAAAAGCTAGGCGGAACGGCCCCAAAGCTCCACACGGAAGTCCCAAAAAAGCTCCATGATTGGTCAATAATGCTTAGCCGCCTCCCTGGAAGCCTAATCGGGCATAAAAAGCTAGGCGGAACGGCCCCAAAGCTCCACACGGAAGTCCCAAAAAAGCTCCATGATTGGTCAATAATGCTTAGCCGCCTCCCTGGAAGCCTAATCGGGCATAAAAAGCTAGGCGGAACGGCCCCAAAGCTCCACACGGAAGTCCCAAAAAAGCTCCATGATTGGTCAATAATGCTTAGCCGCCTCCCTGGAAGCCTAATCGGGCATAAAAAGCTAGGCGGAACGGCCCCAAAGCTCCACACGGAAGTCCCAAAAAAGCTCCATGATTGGTCAATAATGCTTAGCCGCCTCCCTGGAAGCCTAATCGGGCATAAAAAGCTAGGCGGAACGGCCCCAAAGCTCCACACGGAAGTCCCAAAAAAGCTCCATGATTGGTCAATAATGCTTAGCCGCCTCCCTGGAAGCCTAATCGGGCATAAAAAGCTAGGCGGAACGGCCCCAAAGCTCCACACGGAAGTCCCAAAAAAGCTCCATGATTGGTCAATAATGCTTAGCCGCCTCCCTGGAAGCCTAATCGGGCATAAAAAGCTAGGCGGAACGGCCCCAAAGCTCCACACGGAAGTCCCAAAAAAGCTCCATGATTGGTCAATAATGCTTAGCCGCCTCCCTGGAAGCCTAATCGGGCATAAAAAGTTAGGCGGAACGGCTCCAAAGCTCCACACGGAAGTCCCAAAAAAGCTCCATGATTGGTCAATAATGCTTAGCCGCCTCCCTGGAAGCCTAATCGGGCATAAAAAGCTAGGCGGAACGGCCCCAAAGCTCCACACGGAAGTCCCAAAAAAGCTCCATGATTGGTCAATAATGCTTAGCCGCCTCCCTGGAAGCCTAATCGGGCATAAAAAGCTAGGCGGAACGGCCCCAAAGCTCCACACGGAAGTCCCAAAAAAGCTCCATGATTGGTCAATAATGCTTAGCCGCCTCCCTGGAAGCCTAATCGGGCATAAAAAGCTAGGCGGAACGGCCCCAAAGCTCCACACGGAAGTCCCAAAAAAGCTCCATGATTGGTCAATAATGCTTAGCCGCCTCCCTGGAAGCCTAATCGGGCATAAAAAGCTAGGCGGAACGGCCCCAAAGCTCCACACGGAAGTCCCAAAAAAGCTCCATGATTGGTCAATAATGCTTAGCCGCCTCCCTGGAAGCCTAATCGGGCATAAAAAGCTAGGCGGAACGGCCCCAAAGCTCCACACGGAAGTCCCAAAAAAGCTCCATGATTGGTCAATAATGCTTAGCCGCCTCCCTGGAAGCCTAATCGGGCATAAAAAGCTAGGCGGAACGGCCCCAAAGCTCCACACGGAAGTCCCAAAAAAGCTCCATGATTGGTCAATAATGCTTAGCCGCCTCCCTGGAAGCCTAATCGGGCATAAAAAGCTAGGCGGAACGGCCCCAAAGCTCCACACGGAAGTCCCAAAAAAGCTCCATGATTGGTCAATAATGCTTAGCCGCCTCCCTGGAAGCCTAATCGGGCATAAAAAGCTAGGCGGAACGGCCCCAAAGCTCCACACGGAAGTCCCAAAAAAGCTCCATGATTGGTCAATAATGCTTAGCCGCCTCCCTGGAAGCCTAATCGGGCATAAAAAGCTAGGCGGAACGGCCCCAAAGCTCCACACGGAAGTCCCAAAAAAGCTCCATGATTGGTCAATAATGCTTAGCCGCCTCCCTGGAAGCCTAATCGGGCATAAAAAGTTAGGCGGAACGGCTCCAAAGCTCCACACGGAAGTCCCAAAAAAGCTCCATGATTGGTCAATAATGCTTAGCCGCCTCCCTGGAAGCCTAATCGGGCATAAAAAGTTAGGCGGAACGGCCCCAAAGCTCCACACGGAAGTCCCAAAAAAGCTCCATGATTGGTCAATAATGCTTAGCCGCCTCCCTGGAAGCCTAATCGGGCATAAAAAGTTAGGCGGAACGGCCCCAAAGCTCCACACGGAAGTCCGAAAAAAGCTCCATGATTGGTCAATAATGCTTAGCCGCCTCCCTGGAAGCCTAATCGGGCATAAAAAGTTAGGCGGAACGGCCCCAAAGCTCCACACGGAAGTCCGAAAAAAGCTCAAAAATTTTCTAAGTGCCAACGGCTCATTCGCCGTAATGTGTCCGCTCCGCGCTGGTTCCCCGGTCGGCCGCGAATAGCGCAAAATCAGCCTCACGGAAGTTCGAAAAAAGCTCAAAAATTTTCTAAGTGCCAACGGCTCATTCGCCGTAATGTGTCCGCTCCGCGCTGGTTCCCCGGTCGGCCGCGAATAGCGCAAAATCAGCCTCACGGAAGTTCGAAAAAAGCTCAAAAATTTTCTAAGTGCCAACGGCTCATTCGCCGTAATGTGTCCGCTCCGCGCTGGTTCCCTCGGTCGGCCGCGAATAGCGCAAAAATCAGCCTAAGTGCAGTACCAACCTTGGCGTGTTGGTGCGCCAGAGTACGATGAGTTGGTCCCCCTAGTCACTGTACTCATTACCTTTACCCCCTAATCGCAAAATATAGTCAGAACGTATATGCAGAAGACTATTTTTTTCTTTTTTAAAATTTTCTAAGTGCCAGCGGATGCTGGCACACGAACTGTCCGAGCTACGACGGTTCTCCGGTCGGACAGCGAGGGTGAAAAAGCGGTCCTAAAATCACCGAGGGCTGCCGCACAAGTTGTCCGAGTGGCGACGGTTCCCCGGTCGGCCACGAATGTCGAAAATTCGGCCTCTCCACCACGGAGGTCGGTGAGAATTTCAGAATATTTTCTAAGTGCCAACGGCTCTTGCGCCGTAAAGTGTCCGCTTTGCCTGGTTCCCTCGGTCGGCCACAAATAGCGAAAAATCAGCCTCTCCTTCTGGAGCTCGCCTAAGTGCCAACGGCTCTTGCGCCGTAATGTGTCCGCTTTGTCTGGTTCCCTCGGTCGGCCACAAACGGCGAAAAATCAGCCTCTCCTTCTGGAGCTCGTGCCAACTTTGGCGAATATTTTCTAAGTGCCAACGGCTCTTGCGCCGTAAAGTGTCCGCTTTGCCTGGTTCCCTCGGTCGGCCACAAATAGCGAAAAATCAGCCTCTCCTTCTGGAGCTCGCCTAAGTGCCAACGGCTCTTGCGCCGTAATGTGTCCGCTTTGTCTGGTTCCCTCGGTCGGCCACAAACGGCGAAAAATCAGCCTCTCATTCTGGAGCTCGTGCCAACTTTGGCGAATATTTTCTAAGTGCCAACGGCTCTTGCGCCGTAATGTGTCCGCTTTGCCTGGTTCCCTCGGTCGGCCACAAATAGCGAAAAAATCAGCCTCTCCTTCTGGAGCTCGCCTAAGTGCCAACGGCTCTTGCGCCGTAATGTGTCCGCTTTGCCTGGTTCCCTCGGTCGGCCACAAACGGCGAAAAATCAGCCTCTCATTCTGGAGCTCGTGCCAACTTTGGCGAATATTTTCTAAGTGCCAACGGCTCTTGCGCCGTAATGTGTCCGCTTTGCCTGGTTCCCTCGGTCGGCCACGAACGGCGAAAAATCAGCCTCTCCTTCTGGAGCTCGCCTAAGTGCCAACGGCTCTTGCGCCGTAATGTGTCCGCTTTGCCTGGTTCCCTCGGTCGGCCACAAACGGCGAAAAATCAGCCTCTCCTTCTGGAGCTCGCCTAAGTGCCAACGGCTCTTGCGCCGTAATGTGTCCGCTTTGCCTGGTTCCCTCGGTCGGCCACAAATAGCGAAAAACCAGCCTCTCCTTCTGGAGCTCGCCTAAGTGCCAACGGCTCTTGCGCCGTAATGTGTCCGCTTTGCCTGGTTCCCTCGGTCGGCCACAAACGGCGAAAAATCAGCCTCTCCTTCTGGAGCTCGCCTAAGTGCCAACGGCTCTTGCGCCGTAATGTGTCCGCTTTGCCTGGTTCCCTCGGTCGGCCACAAATAGCGAAAAACCAGCCTCTCCTTCTGGAGCTCGCGCCAACTTTGTCAAAAAATTTCTAAGTGCCAACGGCTCTTGCGCCGTAAAGTGTCCGCTTTGCCTGGTTCCCTCGGTCGGCCACAAATAGCGAAAAATCAGCCTCTCCTTCTGGAGCTCGTGCCAACTTTGGCGAATATTTTCTAAGTGCCAACGGCTCTTGCGCCGTAAAGTGTCCGCTTTGCCTGGTTCCCTCGGTCGGCCACAAATAGCGAAAAATCAGCCTCTCCTTCTGGAGCTCGCCTAAGTGCCAACGGCTCTTGCGCCGTAATGTGTCCGCTTTGTCTGGTTCCCTCGGTCGGCCACAAACGGCGAAAAATCAGCCTCTCCTTCTGGAGCTCGTGCCAACTTTGGCGAATATTTTCTAAGTGCCAACGGCTCTTGCGCCGTAAAGTGTCCGCTTTGCCTGGTTCCCTCGGTCGGCCACAAATAGCGAAAAATCAGCCTCTCCTTCTGGAGCTCGCCTAAGTGCCAACGGCTCTTGCGCCGTAATGTGTCCGCTTTGTCTGGTTCCCTCGGTCGGCCACAAACGGCGAAAAATCAGCCTCTCATTCTGGAGCTCGTGCCAACTTTGGCGAATATTTTCTAAGTGCCAACGGCTCTTGCGCCGTAATGTGTCCGCTTTGCCTGGTTCCCTCGGTCGGCCACAAATAGCGAAAAAATCAGCCTCTCCTTCTGGAGCTCGCCTAAGTGCCAACGGCTCTTGCGCCGTAATGTGTCCGCTTTGCCTGGTTCCCTCGGTCGGCCACAAACGGCGAAAAATCAGCCTCTCATTCTGGAGCTCGTGCCAACTTTGGCGAATATTTTCTAAGTGCCAACGGCTCTTGCGCCGTAATGTGTCCGCTTTGCCTGGTTCCCTCGGTCGGCCACGAACGGCGAAAAATCAGCCTCTCCTTCTGGAGCTCGCCTAAGTGCCAACGGCTCTTGCGCCGTAATGTGTCCGCTTTGCCTGGTTCCCTCGGTCGGCCACAAACGGCGAAAAATCAGCCTCTCCTTCTGGAGCTCGCCTAAGTGCCAACGGCTCTTGCGCCGTAATGTGTCCGCTTTGCCTGGTTCCCTCGGTCGGCCACAAATAGCGAAAAACCAGCCTCTCCTTCTGGAGCTCGCCTAAGTGCCAACGGCTCTTGCGCCGTAATGTGTCCGCTTTGCCTGGTTCCCTCGGTCGGCCACAAACGGCGAAAAATCAGCCTCTCCTTCTGGAGCTCGCCTAAGTGCCAACGGCTCTTGCGCCGTAATGTGTCCGCTTTGCCTGGTTCCCTCGGTCGGCCACAAATAGCGAAAAACCAGCCTCTCCTTCTGGAGCTCGCCTAAGTGCCAACGGCTCTTGCGCCGTAATGTGTCCGCTTTGCCTGGTTCCCTCGGTCGGCCACAAACGGCGAAAAATCAGCCTCTCCTTCTGGAGCTCGCCTAAGTGCCAACGGCTCTTGCGCCGTAATGTGTCCGCTTTGCCTGGTTCCCTCGGTCGGCCACAAATAGCGAAAAACCAGCCTCTCCTTCTGGAGCTCGCCTAAGTGCCAACGGCTCTTGCGCCGTAATGTGTCCGCTTTGCCTGGTTCCCTCGGTCGGCCACAAACGGCGAAAAATCAGCCTCTCCTTCTGGAGCTCGCCTAAGTGCCAACGGCTCTTGCGCCGTAATGTGTCCGCTTTGCCTGGTTCCCTCGGTCGGCCACAAATAGCGAAAAACCAGCCTCTCCTTCTGGAGCTCGCGCCAACTTTGTCAAAAAATTTCTAAGTGCCAACGGCTCTTGCGCCGTAAAGTGTCCGCTTTGCCTGGTTCCCTCGGTCGGCCACAAATAGCGAAAAATCAGCCTCTCCTTCTGGAGCTCGTGCCAACTTTGGCGAATATTTTCTAAGTGCCAACGGCTCTTGCGCCGTAAAGTGTCCGCTTTGCCTGGTTCCCTCGGTCGGCCACAAATAGCGAAAAATCAGCCTCTCCTTCTGGAGCTCGCCTAAGTGCCAACGGCTCTTGCGCCGTAATGTGTCCGCTTTGTCTGGTTCCCTCGGTCGGCCACAAACGGCGAAAAATCAGCCTCTCCTTCTGGAGCTCGTGCCAACTTTGGCGAATATTTTCTAAGTGCCAACGGCTCTTGCGCCGTAAAGTGTCCGCTTTGCCTGGTTCCCTCGGTCGGCCACAAATAGCGAAAAATCAGCCTCTCCTTCTGGAGCTCGCCTAAGTGCCAACGGCTCTTGCGCCGTAATGTGTCCGCTTTGTCTGGTTCCCTCGGTCGGCCACAAACGGCGAAAAATCAGCCTCTCATTCTGGAGCTCGTGCCAACTTTGGCGAATATTTTCTAAGTGCCAACGGCTCTTGCGCCGTAATGTGTCCGCTTTGCCTGGTTCCCTCGGTCGGCCACAAATAGCGAAAAAATCAGCCTCTCCTTCTGGAGCTCGCCTAAGTGCCAACGGCTCTTGCGCCGTAATGTGTCCGCTTTGCCTGGTTCCCTCGGTCGGCCACAAACGGCGAAAAATCAGCCTCTCATTCTGGAGCTCGTGCCAACTTTGGCGAATATTTTCTAAGTGCCAACGGCTCTTGCGCCGTAATGTGTCCGCTTTGCCTGGTTCCCTCGGTCGGCCACGAACGGCGAAAAATCAGCCTCTCCTTCTGGAGCTCGCCTAAGTGCCAACGGCTCTTGCGCCGTAATGTGTCCGCTTTGCCTGGTTCCCTCGGTCGGCCACAAACGGCGAAAAATCAGCCTCTCCTTCTGGAGCTCGCCTAAGTGCCAACGGCTCTTGCGCCGTAATGTGTCCGCTTTGCCTGGTTCCCTCGGTCGGCCACAAATAGCGAAAAACCAGCCTCTCCTTCTGGAGCTCGCCTAAGTGCCAACGGCTCTTGCGCCGTAATGTGTCCGCTTTGCCTGGTTCCCTCGGTCGGCCACAAACGGCGAAAAATCAGCCTCTCCTTCTGGAGCTCGCCTAAGTGCCAACGGCTCTTGCGCCGTAATGTGTCCGCTTTGCCTGGTTCCCTCGGTCGGCCACAAATAGCGAAAAACCAGCCTCTCCTTCTGGAGCTCGCCTAAGTGCCAACGGCTCTTGCGCCGTAATGTGTCCGCTTTGCCTGGTTCCCTCGGTCGGCCACAAACGGCGAAAAATCAGCCTCTCCTTCTGGAGCTCGCCTAAGTGCCAACGGCTCTTGCGCCGTAATGTGTCCGCTTTGCCTGGTTCCCTCGGTCGGCCACAAATAGCGAAAAACCAGCCTCTCCTTCTGGAGCTCGCCTAAGTGCCAACGGCTCTTGCGCCGTAATGTGTCCGCTTTGCCTGGTTCCCTCGGTCGGCCACAAACGGCGAAAAATCAGCCTCTCCTTCTGGAGCTCGCCTAAGTGCCAACGGCTCTTGCGCCGTAATGTGTCCGCTTTGCCTGGTTCCCTCGGTCGGCCACAAATAGCGAAAAACCAGCCTCTCCTTCTGGAGCTCGCCTAAGTGCCAACGGCTCTTGCGCCGTAATGTGTCCGCTTTGCCTGGTTCCCTCGGTCGGCCACAAACGGCGAAAAATCAGCCTCTCCTTCTGGAGCTCGCCTAAGTGCCAACGGCTCTTGCGCCGTAATGTGTCCGCTTTGCCTGGTTCCCTCGGTCGGCCACAAATAGCGAAAAACCAGCCTCTCCTTCTGGAGCTCGCCTAAGTGCCAACGGCTCTTGCGCCGTAATGTGTCCGCTTTGCCTGGTTCCCTCGGTCGGCCACAAACGGCGAAAAATCAGCCTCTCCTTCTGGAGCTCGCCTAAGTGCCAACGGCTCTTGCGCCGTAATGTGTCCGCTTTGCCTGGTTCCCTCGGTCGGCCACAAATAGCGAAAAACCAGCCTCTCCTTCTGGAGCTCGCGCCAACTTTGTCAAAAAATTTCTAAGTGCCAACGGCTCTTGCGCCGTAAAGTGTCCGCTTTGCCTGGTTCCCTCGGTCGGCCACAAATAGCGAAAAATCAGCCTCTCCTTCTGGAGCTCGTGCCAACTTTGGCGAATATTTTCTAAGTGCCAACGGCTCTTGCGCCGTAATGTGTCCGCTTTGCCTGGTTCCCTCGGTCGGCCACAAATAGCGAAAAATCAGCCTCTCCTTCTGGAGCTCGCCTAAGTGCCAACGGCTCTTGCGCCGTAATGTGTCCGCTTTGTCTGGTTCCCTCGGTCGGCCACAAACGGCGAAAAATCAGCCTCTCCTTCTGGAGCTCGTGCCAACTTTGGCGAATATTTTCTAAGTGCCAACGGCTCTTGCGCCGTAAAGTGTCCGCTTTGCCTGGTTCCCTCGGTCGGCCACAAATAGCGAAAAATCAGCCTCTCCTTCTGGAGCTCGTGCCAACTTTGGCGAATATTTTCTAAGTGCCAACGGCTCTTGCGCCGTAATGTGTCCGCTTTGCCTGGTTCCCTCGGTCGGCCACAAATAGCGAAAAAATCAGCCTCTCCTTCTGGAGCTCGCCTAAGTGCCAACGGCTCTTGCGCCGTAATGTGTCCGCTTTGCCTGGTTCCCTCGGTCGGCCACAAACGGCGAAAAATCAGCCTCTCATTCTGGAGCTCGTGCCAACTTTGGCGAATATTTTCTAAGTGCCAACGGCTCTTGCGCCGTAATGTGTCCGCTTTGCCTGGTTCCCTCGGTCGGCCACGAACGGCGAAAAATCAGCCTCTCCTTCTGGAGCTCGCCTAAGTGCCAACGGCTCTTGCGCCGTAATGTGTCCGCTTTGCCTGGTTCCCTCGGTCGGCCACAAACGGCGAAAAATCAGCCTCTCCTTCTGGAGCTCGCCTAAGTGCCAACGGCTCTTGCGCCGTAATGTGTCCGCTTTGCCTGGTTCCCTCGGTCGGCCACAAATAGCGAAAAACCAGCCTCTCCTTCTGGAGCTCGCCTAAGTGCCAACGGCTCTTGCGCCGTAATGTGTCCGCTTTGCCTGGTTCCCTCGGTCGGCCACAAACGGCGAAAAATCAGCCTCTCCTTCTGGAGCTCGCCTAAGTGCCAACGGCTCTTGCGCCGTAATGTGTCCGCTTTGCCTGGTTCCCTCGGTCGGCCACAAATAGCGAAAAACCAGCCTCTCCTTCTGGAGCTCGCCTAAGTGCCAACGGCTCTTGCGCCGTAATGTGTCCGCTTTGCCTGGTTCCCTCGGTCGGCCACAAACGGCGAAAAATCAGCCTCTCCTTCTGGAGCTCGCGCCAACTTTGTCAAAAAATTTCTAAGTGCCAACGGCTCTTGCGCCGTAAAGTGTCCGCTTTGCCTGGTTCCCTCGGTCGGCCACAAATAGCGAAAAATCAGCCTCTCCTTCTGGAGCTCGTGCCAACTTTGGCGAATATTTTCTAAGTGCCAACGGCTCTTGCGCCGTAATGTGTCCGCTTTGCCTGGTTCCCTCGGTCGGCCACAAATAGCGAAAAATCAGCCTCTCCTTCTGGAGCTCGCCTAAGTGCCAACGGCTCTTGCGCCGTAAAGTGTCCGCTTTGTCTGGTTCCCTCGGTCGGCCACAAACGGCGAAAAATCAGCCTCTCCTTCTGGAGCTCGTGCCAACTTTGGCGAATATTTTCTAAGTGCCAACGGCTCTTGCGCCGTAAAGTGTCCGCTTTGTCTGGTTCCCTCGGTCGGCCACAAATAGCGAAAAATCAGCCTCTCCTTCTGGAGCTCGCGCAAGTGCCAACGGCTCTTGCGCCGTAAAGTGTCCGCTTTGTCTGGTTCCCTCGGTCGGCCACAAATAGCGAAAAATCAGCCTCTCCTTCTGGAGCTCGTGCCAACTTTGGCGAATATTTTCTAAGTGCCAACGGCTCTTGCGCCGTAATGTGTCCGCTTTGTCTGGTTCCCTCGGTCGGCCACAAATAGCGAAAAATCAGCCTCTCCTTCTGGAGCTCGTGCCAACTTTGGCGAATATTTTCTAAGTGCCAACGGCTCTTGCGCCGTAAAGTGTCCGCTTTGCCTGGTTCCCTCGGTCGGCCACAAATAGCGAAAAATCAGCCTCTCCTTCTGGAGCTCGCGCCAACTTTGTCAAAAAATTTCTAAGTGCCAACGGCTCTTGCGCCGTAAAGTGTCCGCTTTGCCTGGTTCCCTCGGTCGGCCACAAATAGCGAAAAATCAGCCTCTCCTTCTGGAGCTCGCGCCAACTTTGTCAAAAAATTTCTAAGTGCCAACGGCTCTTGCGCCGTAAAGTGTCCGCTTTGCCTGGTTCCCTCGGTCGGCCACAAATAGCGAAAAATCAGCCTCTCCTTCTGGAGCTCGCGCCAACTTTGTCGAAAAATTTCTAAGTGCCAACGGCTCTTGCGCCGTAAAGTGTCCGCTTTGTCTGGTTCCCTCGGTCGGCCGCAAATAGCGAAAAATCAGCCTCTCGCCCGTCAGGTACCAGGCGTTGGGGTACCAGGGGTAAGTGCAGTACCAGCTTTGGTCTGTTGGTGCGCCAGAGTACGATGAGTTGGTCCCCCTAGTCACTGTACTCATTACCTTTACCCCCAAATCGCAAAATATAGTCAGAACGAGTGTGGGGAACACAAGTTTTGGCCCCGAGAACCAGGCGGCTGGTGTCTCTAGCGATGTGTTCCCCCCCAAAAAGTGTTCACATGCTCGGACAGCGAACCTAGGAGCTACCGCAAAGCACTCTGGAAGTGCAAGAGCGAAAAATTTTCTAAGTACAAAAACTCTCGAAAATTTTCAAAGTGTCACAGTGCTCGAAAATTTTCAAAGTGCTACATGCTTTCCATCCAAGGAAGGAATAGTGGAGGACCGGCCGCCTCCTTAAACACAAGCCGGCGGAACGACGGGGAGGACCGGCCGCCTCCTTAAACACAGGCCGGTGGAACGTTTGGCAGAATTCTTCTCGTGGAGGACCGGCCGCCTCCTTAAACACAAGCCGGCGGAACGACGGGGAGGACCGGCCGCCTCCTTAAACACAGGCCGGTGGAACGTTTGGCAGAATTCTTCTCGTGGAGGACCGGCCGCCTCCTTAAACACAGGCCGGTGGGAACGGTTGGCAGAATTGCGTGACGGCCGCCTGCTCCCGGCGTCCGCACGTGAACGAACACCCCCTCCCGGGGACGGCCGTCTGCTCCCGACCGCCGTCCTTCACCCCCTCACCTTCCGGACCCCCGTCTGCTCCCGGCGGGCCTCCGAGTACCCCCACCTTCTCCCGAACTGACCGACAGGCAATGAGACCCGCCTTGGTAGGGCCCCCACCGGCCCCGGCTCGCGCCGGCGTTGGGTGGACGGTTCCTCCCCACTTGCGGGTCGCTCTCCACGGAGGACCGGTCGCCTCACTAAACATAGGCCGGGCGAAAATCTGCGAATGTTATACATCCAAGGAGGGAGGACCGGCCGCCTCCTTAAACCACCGGCCGGGCGAAAATCTGCGAATGTTATACATCCAAGGAGGGAGGACCGGCCGCCTCCTTAAACCACCGGCCGGGCGAAAATATGCGAATGTTATACATCCAAGGAGGGAGGACCGGTCGCCTCACTAAACATAGG
>NW_026872108.1:97500-107971 GCF_033458585.1 Syngnathus typhle
TGAGGCAGCATCCTCGGGCAGCAGGCGGGAGGAGGCAGCCTCCCCTTAGTATAACTTAATCTCCGGAGAATGACAGCGGGCGCGCCTAAGAGGCTGGTCCGGGGACCAGGCACTCTCCCCGGACAACAAAGCACGTCCCCCTCCTGAGTGGACAAAAAAAATCCACTCCTGGTACCTAGAATTTTCTCCAGCGGCGGGCTGGGAGTCTAATCTTTCTCCTGGCCGAGAAAAGAGCACTCTCCCCGGACAACAAAGCACGTCCCCCTCCTGAGTGGACAAAAAAAATCCACTCCTGGTACCTAGAATTTTCTCCAGCGGCGGGCTGGGAGTCTAATCTTTCTCCTGGCCGAGAAAAGAGCACTCTCCCCGGACAACAAAGCACGTCCCCCTCCTGAGTGGACAAAAAAAATCCACTCCTGGTACCTAAGATTTTCTCCAGCGGCGGGCTGGGAGTCTAATCTTTCTCCTGGCAGAGAAAAGAGCACTTTCCCCCGGACAACAAAGCACGTCCCCCTCCTGAGTGGACAAAAAAAATCCACTCCTGGTACCTAGAATTTTCTCCAGCGGCGGGCTGGGAGTCTAATCTTTCTCCTGGCCGAGAAAAGAGCACTTTCCCCCGGACACCAAACCAGCCAACGTCCCCCTCCTGAGTGGACAAAAAAAATCCACTCCTGGTACCTAAAATTTTCTCCAGCGGCGGGCTTGGGACGAAAATCAATCTTCCTCCCGAAATTAAACCACTATTGGCGGACGCCAGCCCCAAGCGCCAGCCCCGACCGCCACCCCCCGACCGCCACAAGGCGACCGCCACAAGGCGACCGCCACAAGGCGACCGCCACCGGCCCCAAGCGCCAGCCCCGACCGCCACCCCCCGACCGCCACAAGGCGACCGCCACAAGGCGACCGCCACAAGGCGACCGCCACCGGCCCCAAGCGCCAGCCCCGACCGCCACCCCCCGACCGCCACAAGGCGACCGCCACAAGGCGACCGCCACAAGGCGACCGCCACCGGCCCCAAGCGCCAGCCCCGACCGCCACCCCCCGACCGCCACAAGGCGACCGCCACAAGGCGACCGCCACAAGGCGACCGCCACCGGCCCCAAGCGCCAGCCCCGACCGCCACCCCCCGACCGCCACAAGGCGACCGCCACAAGGCGACCGCCACAAGGCGACCGCCACCGGCCCCAAGCGCCAGCCCCGACCGCCACCCCCCCGACCGCCACAAGGCGACCGCCACAAGGCGACCGCCACAAGGCGACCGCCACCGGCCCCAAGCGCCAGCCCCGACCGCCACCCCCCGACCGCCACAAGGCGACCGCCACAAGGCGACCGCCACCGGCCCCAAGCGCCAGCCCCGACCGCCACCCCCCGACCGCCACAAGGCGACCGCCACAAGGCGACCGCCACAAGGCGACCGCCACAAGGCGACCGCCACAAGGCGACCGCCACAAGGCGACCGCCACTGGCCCCAAGCGCCAGCCCCGACCGCCACCCCCCGACCGCCACAAGGCGACCGCCACAAGGCGACCGCCACAAGGCGACCGCCACAAGGCGACCGCCACAAGGCGACCGCCACTGGCCCCAAGCGCCAGCCCCGACCGCCACCCCCCGACCGCCACAAGGCGACCGCCACAAGGCGACCGCCACCGGCCCCAAGCGCCAGCCCCGACCGCCACCCCCCGACCGCCACAAGGCGACCGCCACAAGGCGTTAGTGGCCGCGCCCGGTACTTTACTGGACCCTATTTGGCCCGCGGACCGGCCGGCGTCGCTTCCTTGAATGCTTAGCCGCCTTTCGAGCTGCCATGCCGGGCTTGAGTTAGTGGTTTGCGCCCGGTACTTTACTGGACCCTATTTGGCCCGCGGACCGGCCGGCGTCGCTTCCTTGAATGCTTAGCCGCCTTTCGAGCTGCCATGCCGGGCTTGAGTTAGTGGTTTGCGCCCGGTACTCTACGTTAAAAGTCAGGCGGAACGGCTCTGAAGCTCCAGACGGTGCTTCCTTGAATGCTTAGCCGCCTTTCGAGCTGCCATGCCGGGCTTGAGTTAGTGGTTTGCGCCCGGTACTCTACGTTAAAAGTCAGGCGGAACGGCTCTGAAGCTCCAGACGGTGCTTCCTTGAATGCTTAGCCGCCTTTCGAGCTGCCATGCCGGGCTTGAGTTAGTGGTTTGCGCCCGGTACTCTACGTTAAAAGTCAGGCGGAACGGCTCTGAAGCTCCAGACGGTGCTTCCTTGAATGCTTAGCCGCCTTTCGAGCTGCCATGCCGGGCTTGAGTTAGTGGTTTGCGCCCGGTACTCTACGTTAAAAGTCAGGCGGAACGGCTCTGAAGCTCCAGACGGTGCTTCCTTGAATGCTTAGCCGCCTTTCGAGCTGCCATGCCGGGCTTGAGTTAGTGGTTTGCGCCCGGTACTCTACGTTAAAAGTCAGGCGGAACGGCTCTGAAGCTCCAGACGGTGCTTCCTTGAATGCTTAGCCGCCTTTCGAGCTGCCATGCCGGGCTTGAGTTAGTGGTTTGCGCCCGGTACTCTACGTTAAAAGTCAGGCGGAACGGCTCTGAAGCTCCAGACGGTGCTTCCTTGAATGCTTAGCCGCCTTTCGAGCTGCCATGCCGGGCTTGAGTTAGTGGTTTGCGCCCGGTACTCTACGTTAAAAGTCAGGCGGAACGGCTCTGAAGCTCCAGACGGTGCTTCCTTGAATGCTTAGCCGCCTTTCGAGCTGCCATGCCGGGCTTGAGTTAGTGGTTTGCGCCCGGTACTCTACGTTAAAAGTCAGGCGGAACGGCTCTGAAGCTCCAGACGGTGCTTCCTTGAATGCTTAGCCGCCTTTCGAGCTGCCATGCCGGGCTTGAGTTAGTGGTTTGCGCCCGGTACTCTACGTTAAAAGTCAGGCGGAACGGCTCTGAAGCTCCAGACGGTGCTTCCTTGAATGCTTAGCCGCCTTTCGAGCTGCCATGCCGGGCTTGAGTTAGTGGTTTGCGCCCGGTACTCTACGTTAAAAGTCAGGCGGAACGGCTCTGAAGCTCCAGACGGTGCTTCCTTGAATGCTTAGCCGCCTTTCGAGCTCTCCTGCCCGGCGTGGGTTTCGCGTCCGCGCCCGGTACATTATGGAAGCCAAAAAAAAAAAAAATTCTAAGTGCGAGTGGGACCGGCCTGGGGGGCTTCCTTGAAAGCCCATCCGCCCTCCGAGCTCTCCCACCGGTCGTGGGTTGGCGTCCGCCACTGCTCAAAGCGAACTTCAAATTATCTGCTTAATAATGTGGAACACCATTCTTAAGTAGTTTTTCCTTAATTTGGGCTCAACTGGCCGGTAATGATCCCCGGTGTCTGAGATTGATCTCAGTGATCCAAAGAGCCCTGACACGTAATACCATCCATGAGTTTAATTGAAAAACAAAAAATGTAATCTTTATGACACATAAATACAATTTGCATAATAATTTGGAACACAGTGTAGACTTCCAGCGGACCGCGCGCGGCTCGGCTGACGGCGCAGCGCGATCTGGTACCGCTGCGCGGGACGAAACACGCCCCGTGCAGAGTTCCAGGCGGCCGGGAAGACATTTAAGCGCTGCCGCTGCAGCTGCGGCGGGGATTTGCCGTCCTCCGGTGGACACGACGAGTAAATACACCAGCAATCGCACTTACACCGTGTTCCAAATTATTATGCAAGTGACATTTATCTCAGATTTTCCTAAATAGTCGATGCAAAATGAGTCAGCATAATTTTCAAGTCATCAACCATTATTTTGATGAATTCTAATTTTATTGAACAAACCTCCGAATGATCACAGAATTTTTAAAAAATAAAAAACTTAAAATGCACTGTTCCACATTATTACGCACAACAGAGTTTTATAACATTTTATAGGTTTTTATGAACTGAAATGCCCATCTTAAGAATTTACAGCATTAGGAGGTCATATTTACTGAAATCAAAAGCTATTTCAAAGAAAAGACAAACAAGTTACATTTTAACATAGGACCCTTTATTTCAATAAAAAACAAAGTTACATTTTAACATAGGACCCTTTGTTCAACAGCAGCTTCACGATTCTTCCATCCACTGAACTTGTGAGTTTTTGTACAGTTTCTGGTTGAATTTCTTGGCAGGATCTAAGAATAGCCTGCCAGAGCTGCTCTTTGGAATTGAACTGCCTCCCACCTTCGTAGATTTTCTGCTTGACGATGCTCCACAAGTTTTCAATAGGATTGAGGTCAGGGGAGCATGGGGGCCACACCATCAGTTTCTCTCCCTTTATTCCCATAGATGCCAAAGACGTTGACGTATTTCTTGCAGCATGAGACGGTGCATTGTCATGCATGAAGATGATCTTTTGACGGAAAGCACGGTTCTTCCTGTTGTACCATGGACAGAAGTGTTGAGTCAGAAATTCCACGTAGTTAACAGACGTAATTTTGACGCCTTCAGGGACCCTAAAGGGGCCAAGCAGCTCTCTCCCCATGATTCCGGCCCAAAACATCACTCCGCCACCTCCCTGCTGACGCCGCAGCCTTGTTGGGCTATCGTGGCCGTCCACCAACCATCCACGACTCCATCCATCTGTAAAGTCAAGTCAAATCAAGTTTATTTGTATAGCCCTAAATCACAAGCAGTCTCAAAGGGCTTCACATAGACAGAAATTGACAATTATTCTCAAAGCATCCCCTGAGCTCTCAAAAGTGCAAGGAAAAACTTAAAAAACCCTACCTGGCCCATCCAAGGTGGCACGGCACTCGTCGGTGAACAGGACTGTCTGAAAATTTGTCTTCATGTAAGTCTGGGCCCACTGCAGCCGTTTCTGCTTGTTCGCGTTGTTCAGGGGTGGCCGAATGGAGGGTTTCCGCACAACTGCAAGCCTCTGGAGGATCCTGCACCTCGTCGTTCGTGGGACTTCACTGGCACCAGCAGCGTCGAATATTTGTTTGCTCGTCTTTAGTGGCATGCTTGCAGCCGCCCTCTTGATTCGATTTGTTTGTCTTGCAGAAACCTTCCTTGTCGTGCCTTTGTCTGCACGAACGCGCGTTTGCTCCGAATCAGCGACGAATTTCTTCAAAGTTCGATGGTCGCGCTTAAGCTTTCGTGCAATATCGAATGTCTGCATACCTTGTCCAAGGCATCGAACGATTTCACGCTTCTCGACAGCAGAGAGATCCTTTTTCCTCCCCATGGTTGAACGAAATGGCCGAACGCTTAAAAACGCGGAACTTAAATAGACTTGTTAATTACTACAATTGCGCTCACCTGGCAGACTACCATGGACTGTACCATGACTGAGGGTGATTTCAGTACTTGAAAAACAAAAAATGTAATCTTTATGACACTTAAATACATTTTGCATAATAATTTGGAACACGGGACCGTGTTCCAAATTATTATGCAAAGGATATTTATCTCAGATTTTCCTAAATAGCTTCCTTGAAATGTTACCCGGCTTTTGAGCTCTCCTGCCGGGCGTGGGTTTGCGTCAGCGCCCGGTAACATTATGGAAGCTAAAAGAAAGAAAAAAGAAACAAATCTAAGTGCGATTGCTGGTGTCTAAATACATTTTGCATAATAATTTGGAACACGGGACCGTGTTCCAAATTATTATGCAAGTGATATTTATCTCAGATTTTCCTAAATAGCTTTACTCGTCGTGCCGACCGGAGGGAGGCCACTCCCCGCCGCAGCTGAACAGTCATCCCGGCCTAGTGGAGGTCTGCGCAGGGGGGGTCTTCCTTGAAATGTTACCCGGCTTCCGAGCTCTCCTGCCGGGCGTGGGTTTGCGTCAGCGCCCGGTAACATTATGGAAGCTAAAAGAAAGAAAAAAGAAACAAATCTAAGAGCAAGTGCTGGTGTATTTACTCGTCGTGTCCACCGGAGGGAGGCAACTCCCCGCCGCAGCTGCAGAGGCAGCTTTGAAAAGTCATCCCGGCCTAGTGGAGGTCTGCGCAGGGGGGGTCTTCCTTGAAATGTTACCCGGCTTTTGAGCTCTCCTGTCCGGCGTGGGTTTGCGTCAGCGGCCGGTGTCATTTACTCGTCGTGCCGACCGGAGGGAGGCCACTCCCCGCCGCAGCTGAACAGTCATCCCGGCCTAGTGGAGGTCTGCGCAGGGGGGGTCTTCCTTGAAATGTTACCCGGCTTTTGAGCTCTCCTGCCGGGCGTGGGTTTGCGTCAGCGCCCGGTAACATTATGCTGAAGCTAAAAGAAAGAAAAAAGAAACAAATCTATGCTCTAAACATAAAAATAAATAAAAAAATAAACAAATCAAAACGATACTGTTCCAAATTATTATGCAAGTGAATATTTATCTCAAGGATTTTCCATAAATAAATAGCTTTAACTCGTTCCTACCGGAGGAGCCACTCCCGACGCAGCTGAGGAGGCTCCGGCAGTGGGGTCTGCGCAGTAAACGATCACCCGCCTAGTGACTGAGCAGTTGGTCTTCTGAACTGTTCCGGGCTTTGAGTTCTGCGTCAGCGTGCGGCCGGTAACATTATGAAGCTAAAAGAAAGAAAAAAGAAACAAATCTAAGTGCGATTGCTGGTGTCTAAATACATTTTGCATAATAATTTGGAACACGGGACCGTGTTCCAAATTATTATGCAAGTGATATTTATCTCAGCATTTTCCTAAATAGCTTTACTCGTCGTGCGACCGGAGGGAGGCCACTCCCCCGCCGCAGCTGAACAGTCATCCCGCCTAGTGGAGGTCTGCGCAGGGGGGGTCTTCCTCTTGAAATGTTACCCGGCTTTTGAGCTCTCCTGCCGGGCGTGGGTTTGCGTCAGCGCCCGGTAACATTATGGAAGCTAAAAGAAAGAAAAAAGAAACAAATCTAAGTGCGATTGCTGGTGTCTAAATACATTTTGCATAATAATTTGGAACACGGGACCGTGTTCCAAATTATTATGCAAGTGATATTTATCTCAGATTTTCCTAAATAGCTTTACTCGTCGTGCCGACCGGAGGGAGGCCACTCCCCGCCGCAGCTGAACAGTCATCCCGGCCTAGTGGAGGTCTGCGCAGGGGGGGTCTTCCTTGAAATGTTACCCGGCTTTTGAGCTCTCCTGTCCGGCGTGGGTTTGCGTCAGCGGCCGGTGTCATTTACTCGTCGTGCCGACCGGAGGGAGGCCACTCCCGCCACAGCTGAACAGTCATCCCGGCCTAGTGGAGGTCTGCGCAGGGGGGGTCTTCCTTGAAATGTTACCCGGCTTTTGAGCTCTCCTGTCCGGCGTGGGTTTGCGTCAGCGCCCGGTAACATTATGGAAGCTAAAAGAAAGAAAAAAGAAACAAATCTAAGTGCGATTGCTGGTGTCTAAATACATTTTGCATAATAATTTGGAACACGGGACCGTGTTCCAAATTATTATGCAAGTGATATTTATCTCAGATTTTCCTAAATAGCTTTACTCGTCGTGCCGACCGGAGGGAGGCCACTCCCCGCCGCAGCTGAACAGTCATCCCGGCCTAGTGGAGGTCTGCGCAGGGGGGGTCTTCCTTGAAATGTTACCCGGCTTTTGAGCTCTCCTGCCGGGCGTGGGTTTGCGTCAGCGCCCGGTAACATTATGGAAGCTAAAAGAAAGAAAAAAGAAACAAATCTAAGTGCGATTGCTGGTGTCTAAATACATTTTGCATAATAATTTGGAACACGGGACCGTGTTCCAAATTATTATGCAAGTGATATTTATCTCAGATTTTCCTAAATAGCTTTACTCGTCGTGCCGACCGGAGGGAGGCCACTCCCCGCCGCAGCTGAACAGTCATCCCGGCCTAGTGGAGGTCTGCGCAGGGGGGGTCTTCCTTGAAATGTTACCCGGCTTTTGAGCTCTCCTGCCGGGCGTGGGTTTGCGTCAGCGCCCGGTAACATTATGGAAGCTAAAAGAAAGAAAAAAGAAACAAATCTAAGTGCGATTGCTGGTGTCTAAATACATTTTGCATAATAATTTGGAACACGGGACCGTGTTCCAAATTATTATGCAAGTGATATTTATCTCAGATTTTCCTAAATAGCTTTACTCGTCGTGCCGACCGGAGGGAGGCCACTCCCCGCCGCAGCTGAACAGTCATCCCGGCCTAGTGGAGGTCTGCGCAGGGGGGGTCTTCCTTGAAATGTTACCCGGCTTTTGAGCTCTCCTGTCCGGCGTGGGTTTGCGTCAGCGGCCGGTGTCATTTACTCGTCGTGCCGACCGGAGGGAGGCCACTCCCCGCCACAGCTGAACAGTCATCCCGGCCTAGTGGAGGTCTGCGCAGGGGGGGTCTTCCTTGAAATGTTACCCGGCTTTTGAGCTCTCCTGTCCGGCGTGGGTTTGCGTCAGCGCCCGGTAACATTATGGAAGCTAAAAGAAAGAAAAAAGAAACAAATCTAAGTGCGATTGCTGGTGTCTAAATACATTTTGCATAATAATTTGGAACACGGGACCGTGTTCCAAATTATTATGCAAGTGATATTTATCTCAGATTTTCCTAAATAGCTTTACTCGTCGTGCCGACCGGAGGGAGGCCACTCCCCGCCGCAGCTGAACAGTCATCCCGGCCTAGTGGAGGTCTGCGCAGGGGGGGTCTTCCTTGAAATGTTACCCGGCTTCCGAGCTCTCCTGCCGGGCGTGGGTTTGCGTCAGCGCCCGGTAACATTATGGAAGCTAAAAGAAAGAAAAAAGAAACAAATCTAAGAGCAAGTGCTGGTGTATTTACTCGTCGTGTCCACCGGAGGGAGGCAACTCCCCGCCGCAGCTGCAGAGGCAGCTTTGAAAAGTCATCCCGGCCTAGTGGAGGTCTGCGCAGGGGGGGTCTTCCTTGAAATGTTACCCGGCTTTTGAGCTCTCCTGTCCGGCGTGGGTTTGCGTCAGCGGCCGGTGTCATTTACTCGTCGTGCCGACCGGAGGGAGGCCACTCCCCGCCGCAGCTGAACAGTCATCCCGGCCTAGTGGAGGTCTGCGCAGGGGGGGTCTTCCTTGAAATGTTACCCGGCTTTTGAGCTCTCCTGCCGGGCGTGGGTTTGCGTCAGCGCCCGGTAACATTATGGAAGCTAAAAGAAAGAAAAAAGAAACAAATCTAAGTGCGATTGCTGGTGTCTAAATACATTTTGCATAATAATTTGGAACACGGGACCGTGTTCCAAATTATTATGCAAGTGATATTTATCTCAGATTTTCCTAAATAGCTTTACTCGTCGTGCCGACCGGAGGGAGGCCACTCCCCGCCGCAGCTGAACAGTCATCCCGGCCTAGTGGAGGTCTGCGCAGGGGGGGTCTTCCTTGAAATGTTACCCGGCTTTTGAGCTCTCCTGCCGGGCGTGGGTTTGCGTCAGCGCCCGGTAACATTATGGAAGCTAAAAGAAAGAAAAAAGAAACAAATCTAAGTGCGATTGCTGGTGTCTAAATACATTTTGCATAATAATTTGGAACACGGGACCGTGTTCCAAATTATTATGCAAGTGATATTTATCTCAGATTTTCCTAAATAGCTTTACTCGTCGTGCCGACCGGAGGGAGGCCACTCCCCGCCGCAGCTGAACAGTCATCCCGGCCTAGTGGAGGTCTGCGCAGGGGGGGTCTTCCTTGAAATGTTACCCGGCTTTTGAGCTCTCCTGTCCGGCGTGGGTTTGCGTCAGCGGCCGGTGTCATTTACTCGTCGTGCCGACCGGAGGGAGGCCACTCCCCGCCACAGCTGAACAGTCATCCCGGCCTAGTGGAGGTCTGCGCAGGGGGGGTCTTCCTTGAAATGTTACCCGGCTTTTGAGCTCTCCTGTCCGGCGTGGGTTTGCGTCAGCGGCCGGTGTCATTTACTCGTCGTGCCGACCGGAGGGAGGCCACTCCCCGCCACAGCTGAACAGTCATCCCGGCCTAGTGGAGGTCTGCGCAGGGGGGGTCTTCCTTGAAATGTTACCCGGCTTTTGAGCTCTCCTGTCCGGCGTGGGTTTGCGTCAGCGGCCGGTGTCATTTACTCGTCGTGCCGACCGGAGGGAGGCCACTCCCCGCCACAGCTGAACAGTCATCCCGGCCTAGTGGAGGTCTGCGCAGGGGGGGTCTTCCTTGAAATGTTACCCGGCTTTTGAGCTCTCCTGTCCGGCGTGGGTTTGCGTCAGCGGCCGGTGTCATTTACTCGTCGTGCCGACCGGAGGGAGGCCACTCCCCGCCACAGCTGAACAGTCATCCCGGCCTAGTGGAGGTCTGCGCAGGGGGGGTCTTCCTTGAAATGTTACCCGGCTTTTGAGCTCTCCTGTCCGGCGTGGGTTTGCGTCAGCGGCCGGTGTCATTTACTCGTCGTGCCGACCGGAGGGAGGCCACTCCCCGCCGACAGCTGAACAGTCATCCCGGCCTAGTGGAGGTCTGCGCAGGGGGGGTCTTCCTTGAAATGTTACCCGGCTTTTGAGCTCTCCTGTCCGGCGTGGGTTTGCGTCAGCGGCCGGTGTCATTTACTCGTCGTGCCGACCGGAGGGAGGCCACTCCCCGCCACAGCTGAACAGTCATCCCGGCCTAGTGGAGGTCTGCGCAG